>NW_008587387.1:0-55471 GCF_000691845.1 Merops nubicus | reverse complement strand
AGGAATATGTTAAAACAGGGCTGTTAATGGCCAGTAATGATAATGCTGTTGTGGCTATAGCTGAGACCTGAGGAAGGGCAGACAGTGAGGCTGCAATGGGGGCAGACAGCACAGGCAGCAGTGCTGTATCAGCACTCCAGCTGTCTCCTGTGACACAACCACCTCTAGCAGTTCTAAAGGTACCAAAGCTGCCTGATGCAATTCTCCAAAAGAGAAAATAGACAGTAACTAGTAGTATAGCTTCTGTGAAAGAAAGCATAAAGGGGGCATCCAGAAATAAAGAAACCAAACAGGAATTGGAGAAACATACTGCATTTGTGGAACAAATTGGATACTGCCTTCACACTGGGAGAATCTCACTGGAAAGGAGACTGGAGTGAAGAAATCACAGATCTATGCTGCTACTCAGAGTAGCAGTTTTAAGAAGTACATCCTCACCATCTTCCCTCCATTGCTGCATACATAGGTGATTTGGCACGAACTGTACAGAAGTCCAAGAACGAGTTCAAAGACAGAAGTACCAGTAGTTCAGATTCTTAAGTGCCTTGTGCATTACTCATTAAGTGAAACAAATGGACACCATGGCACCTAATACATAGAAGTGAAATCTTTAAAGAATTTTTACAAAAAAAGTTAATAACTTTGCTTGGGGAGATTAAATCGCTCCTGATTTTGCTGACCTGCTTTAATTAAGGTTGAACCCTTGAAACTTCTCCATTATTCATAGAACATCCAGGCTCATCTCTCTCTTCTTCTGAAGGCAGATTTAAAGCCAATGGGGACAAAGGCCCCAGACCATGTTATCAAATTCTACACTAGGTTCTTGTTTGCCAATTGTTGTACTCTCTTGAGAAGACTGAAAAAATCTTCTACAGATCTTTTTTTAAAATCGAAGGATTTAAACTTCTTTTGCTTTCTGATCTCTGCAAATCAATGTAGCAACTGCTCAGACTGGCCTTAATACAGCTTACTTCAGAATTAATCTAAATTAATTCCAAAATGGCTGGAAGGTTTGCACTGTAACTTCCACACCATCAATAAAAGACAACAAGGTCAGCTCTCTGTACAAGGGAAAAAAACATATCAAGACATTTAAAACGCACTCATACAAAATTATCTTATAAAAAATGCTCATAAGCACAGGAGGAGAGAGCAGGTGGCAAAAAAAGTGCCCAGATTACATAAAGAAAGAAGATGAAGAAGAGTAAAGACTATTTTTTCCATATGAAATACATATAAAATATGTCTGACAAATTATATAGGACAGGTAATGAAAGAAATCAGTAAGCAAGAAAAAAAATTAGTCTTATAACACTATTAACATAGTACTAGATATTCTTCAATACTAGCAATTGCAAACATTTTAAGAACTATCAAATTATTAAGGCTTCTGTGCATACTGGCATGCTAAATGCACTTCTCTCTCCAACCATTCTTAGGATGGCCATAGAAGTTCCCTCAGCTTAATACTGGGTTTTCCTCCTGTCAACTACATGTCTCTCTCTGTACCCAACTCCTGTATATAAAGCCCTGTTAATTCAGTCTTCAGATAACTGCTAATGTTTTAAAAAGCCAGGCCTCACAATAAACACACAGAGTATCTCAAGTTTGTTGTAATTTATTTGAGTTACTCTCAATGTTACACAACATTTTAATGTCTTGATATGAAAATAAAATTTAAATAAAAATACATTCTACAATGCATCATAATACAAATTAAAACAAATAGCAATTTACAGTCCTAACAGAACTAATTACTGAATAACATCATCTTTCTACACTAATCAAAATGAAGGCAACTTTTATTATTCATCATCCTACCTGTATCTAATTAAATTCTAGAACATCTACTGCATTTTAGAACATTATAAAATGAGAAATAAAATCTTAATGGTCACAAATACTCAATGGTCTTTGTTCTTTTTCTTAGATATTCCAGTACCAAAGCAGAAAAAAAGTGCATATTAAAACAAACAAACAAAACCCTAAACAAATACAAGTTGGAAGAGTATACAATTTAATTTTTCATAAATTTGGCTTTAAAAACAACAGAAAATGGCTCCAAGAAACAGTAACTTTGCTACAAAATTAATTCATATAGATCAAAACCTAACTGACGCTCAGTGATACTGAACTTTATTTAATGGCAGCTTTTTATTAATGGCAATTAAGCAGACCCACTTTACTCTGGCAAAACACATTTCTTGGCATTACTGTAATTCCCTCTCCCCCAGTTTTCGCCTGCTGGCGAAAAAAAAAGGCCCCTTAGAATACATTAAATATATAGAAAAGGAGAAGGCAAAAACAACTGAGGTGATTAAATGATTGTGAGGTTGCAGCCACTAGAACTGAATCCCAGATATTCTAAAACAGTTATCTAGTATTAAACCAAATAGTTATTCCTCCCAAAACAGATTCCACTCCTGTCTTGCCAACTTGCTTCTGTGACAGAAGCATCCCCACAACAGTATAATGAATGAACAGCGACCTAAACAGCTCAGTTCCAAGCTCTGTAGGTTTCTATTCTTTTTGTAAGTTACATTCCTAATTAATTTGGTCAAATCACGATTGTAAGAAACGAAACAAAACCCAAAAAACATCCAACAAAACAACAACAAAATACCCCACAGCAAATGCTTCAAATATAAAAGTACCACATATCGTTATTATTAAATACAATAGTCCAAGGAGTACCATTGTATTTAACACTGACGAAGCAAAGTTGCCACAGTAATACCTTTGCATCTTCCTGGTTATATACATGTATGTTCTTTAGGCATAAACCTAACTTCATAGATGAAGTAAGCAAAACCTAACCTTATTAAATTCAAGAATGCCAGTTTTAAACTGTTTTAAGTGGCAAATATGAATCCATATAACTAATGATATAAAAATACTCACTGAAGCATTGCTTAAAGACAAAACAATGTTGATCATTCAACTGATCATAACAAGCAGATACTACAAAGTATCTAAAAATAATCCGGGATAGTCCAGATATCTAAAGTGCTTTAAGTGAGATATAAAGATTATTTATTAGATTTGTGAGAAAGGTGAGCTGGACCTAGTTATTACTTTTCATGTAAAAAAAAAAAAAAGGAAATAAAAATCATACATGGGATGATGTAAATTGATTCGTACTTAATCACATTCTGTTCATATTTAAATTTTTCTATCTGTAGGCAAACTTATTTAAAAACAATATTGCTACTCTGCATTTCCTTTTAGATTAAGAAAAAAATATGTACCTTAAAAAATTCTCAAGAAAACAGACAGTGGTCTAAGGTCACTCCATGTATTACTCACCCCAAATGTAAACAGAGGTACAACATAAGTTCCCTGATTTCTTCTTCCTTAGTACTTAAAAACATAACTGACAGTGGTATCTACTGTCCAGATCATTTGCAGCATACTGCATGATTTTGTAAGACTTCAGCTGTAGAAAAATCAAGTCCTGACAAAACCTAATACAAGGAAAAAAGTAAAATGAATTGACTGAAGCCTCAGATCTTTTCCATGGCATAGTATCTTGGGATTTCTATTTCAAGATCCATATCAGCAGGGCAGGCACTCATGGTAAACTCATGCAAGTTTGCAGTGCATATATTTAGACGTGTAATCCAACTAACAAACGCAATGTGGATTTTCTTCCATTAAAAAGGCTTATTTGTTTACCACGTTGGCAAAACAAGTTATTCACACCTGTTACTTCAAGAACCTGGAACATCAAAGTCTTCAGCAGAATGAGAATGAACCTTAAGACCAAATTTCCAAGTAGGTATTTTTCTATTAAATATTAAATAGATTGTCAACACAACTAGCATTTATCTTCTTTCTTAAATACTTTGTAAAAATGCATACAGTGATTTAAAAACAACAAAATGAACAAACACAAAAAAACCCCAGATGCTCAAGAACATGTCCAGTTTCGTTTTTCATCCAAGCGTTAGGAAACTTTTCCAACAATTGGATTTTCTCTAGAAAAAATAAAATATCATATGTAAATATTTTAAAGGTTATAATTTGCTTTCTAGTTCTCACCATACAACTCTAACTTATTAAGGAAGCCTTTACATAATTTCTACCACTACTTGTGAAATGTCATGACTTCCAGAAAACCTCATATAATTTTACATGAGACCTCTAAATCAAAGTGAATTTTTTCGAACAACTTGGATCAGATACTAAACTAGGCAAATCAAATCAGGGTTTGAGCAGTCTTTTTTCCCCTAGTGATTCAAGCCTTACTGATGTAAAGAACAAATCAGAAACCTTGATAGTAATGCTCTATAGATATCAGCCAGGATTGAAGAGAATTGAAAGAACCTGCTCTGGAACAACAATGTACTCCAAAGATCAGATTTCTTTTAACTTCACCAGAAATTGTATTTATCATTGAGTATGATAAGTGAATTGCAAGCAGTAAATATACTGCATGAAAGATGTTTTTGAAGTGTAATTTTTGCAATTTTATAAAACTTGATATTTTAATTATTTAACTGAAATTTGAAATAAAAAAAAAAAGTCAAAATTACTGATACATTTAGTGTGCATTTCAGATCTTAAGTTACAAGGAAATGAAAGAATCATTGCAACCACTTACGGGAATCTCAACAGGAACACAGATGAATACCACAGGAACTTCTGATATCTTTAACAACTGGTAAAAAGCTGCATTACTACAAAAGATGTACTTATTTTCTCCATGTCTTTGTGTTGTCTACCTTTAGCTTGATTATCTCTACCTAAACATACCTGGCCTTTTCCGTGATTTTTTTTTTTTTTTTTAAATGAAAAAAGCCCACATTTATGTATGTCAAAATTACAAGACACTTACTCACTACCATATTCAGCACTAGATGATCTCTTCTTTCGGTATTTTTCATGTGATTCATTCAGCTTTTTTACTATATCTATTATCTGTTTAAGTGTATGAAAAGTTGCTACAGAATCTTCAATTGTGAAGTTTGAATAATCATCTGGTTCTTTCCGTGGACCTTGATAGACTGCTATACTTCCACAAGCCTCTACAAAAATTAACATAATTATCACAATTAGAATTTCAATAATTAACAAACAGATCTAACTCCTATGTAAATGGTAATTCTGAATTCTGAAATGTAAAGTTACTCTATACATAAAATGAGTTAGGACGAAAGCAGGAGACAGTATCAACTAGCTGTGTTTACAGTTCTGTGGCTTATTCTCTGCTGGTTGTGTTCAGCATCTTGAGCATCCAGCTCTCTCCTGTTCACGTAACAGAAGGTCAATGCTTTACTGCAACTCAACCATGTTCAACAGAATTCACTCCCTAGTCAGAAGGGGAGAAAAGACAGAAGAGCAACCAGCTATAGTGACAGGCTTTCTATTTAGGCAATTAAAGATATTTCATATATGCAAATTCAATTAGAATAATGTGCATGCCTGATGTTTACTGTAAAGAAATGACAGAAGAATGTCTGATAAGAGAACACTAAGATAACAAAATATATGACCTGTGTCTCTACTCCCTATTATTTTCAGGTAAGTACTTAAGACATCGAATTGATGTTATGGACCTAAAGACTTAGAGCTGAACAATATCAATAAAATTCTTCTCAATTATTTCAGTACCTTCCAACTTCTGTAGTTTAGACATGTTGGTAGTGAAAAGTGAGTAAATTCTTTCTGTCTCTCTGTCTCCATCAATCTCAATTTGAGTAGCAGCAGGAACATCTCTAAAAGGTGAAAAAAAAGAGATGGGTAGTCAAGATAAGTCATCTTGAAAAGTTTAAAAGCAAGTAAAAACTAAATTCTGTTGCAATATACTTAGCCTTTTAATGTGTCTATCACTCACAGCTTCACAATCACTACACGAATCTCAGCATTCATTGCAAGTGTTCTACAGAAACAGGTATATAGAGTTTTGGGGGCAATGAATACAGCAATACTAAAAATTGCTTCTCCCATATTTATTATTCAGTATGTCAAGAGAAAAAATATTTTAAAAATATCAAGATAAGGTTAATTGTTATAAAATGACAAGTAAAACTTCTTTTAGAATCTACTATGTGTGAAAGGTAACCAAGACGACAAGATACATTCCCAAACCAGAACAGTTGAAAAACCAGAATGACAAGAACAAGTTATTTAGGACCTGGAACCTTTTGAACTGTTAAGAAATCTAACATAAGAATGAACTGAGCAACACAGAAAAAATACTATATATATTTTCAGAAAGTTATTTTGTAGGAGTTAAACTGAATTTTAGAGGACTGACTGAAATCCTTAGTCTGAAATTTATGCAACCTATCGATTTAAGGATAAATTTATTTTTAAAAAAGATCAGAACATGTTTGTGTTCAGAAATCAGCACCTGAAAGAAAGACATTAATGCATTATAAGACTATTTGTTTTTGCTGACATAACTACAGAAACAAAATGATTTTTCAGAACCAACCCCTCAAGATTATCTAACGGATTTTCTTAGTACACTGTGTTTAAAAATATGCAAGTTTAAAATAAAAAGGTGAGTGTAGAAAACAAGACAAACGTCACTATGGAAAGAGCTAGGCTGCGCACTCTGCAGCAAGTTATTTCAATATAGATGACCTAGGCCTGTCATCTTTTTGCATTCAGCTTGGCATCTGAATAAACCTAAGCTAAAGAAATCTATTATTCTGCATGCAAGGAAACCAACCTTTCAATATTTCTGACTCACATGCTGAATTGGTCACCTTCATTTCATATGGTGTTTGACAAAGTAATAGACACAGTAAAATCCAACACTTCAGGTCTTTTTAGTCAGGCATGATTTCTAGGAGCATAACTTGCTGAAGTAGGGAGGGAAAGCCTCACCTCCAGATTTTCAAGTTGTATAACGAGTCATATGTTATCTGTCCTACAAAGCATTTGTATTTTCATCTGAGAAGCAACTCACGCGGTGCAAGGCGCACAGCCCACTGTGTTCTCCACCGTGGCCTTGCAGCACAGCCAGCTCCCGTTCAGGAAAGCAGAAGGGTGGTAGAAACTAAGCCTCTTCTGGTTGCACCTCGTGACCCGGCAAAGAGCTTCTATCCACTCACTAGCTTCTACACAGTTATTGGCTTGGATGTAGAGTGGCTTTTCTCCATGTAGTACTTGAAACATCTGTAGAAAGAACTCAACATTATGCTGTTCAGTAAAAAAAAAAAATCCAGCTATTGAGCAACTCTGAGTATGTCAAAACTGATTTCAAAGCTCAGGCAATTCAACAAAGCCATGTTAATACAGAGACACGGGAGAAAGGAAGACTTCACCTCTTTCATTTTACTACAGAACCCTATTTAGGGGGAAAAAAACCCCAAACAAACAAACAACAAAACCAAACCAAACCAACTCCCCCCCAAAAAACCCACCAGCTCCTTGGGTCCTGCCTATACAACTTCCTCATCCAAAAAAAACAATCCTTAAAGAATTAGAACATGATGCATTTTCTGTCCTCTTCATCAACCTATCTTTACATGTGACCTCGAACTTGACGCTTTATATCCTGGAAGTAACAGAAGATTCCCAGAAGTCTCTGGTTTAGTCATTCTCAGCTTAACAGCTGTACTTTTAGCACTGCATCAGAATTTTGGATTGAAGTGACAACAGAAATACTGATGCATTACAGGTCTGGAATGAGGCTGTCAGCACAGACAACAGCAGTTAGGGGGTTGCAGGAAGTGCTCATGAAAAGAGAGTTTGGTAATTTATTTGTAATTAACATTACAAGTTTGGTAATATTACCTTTTTTGTAGAACATAACATAATACATACTATTAATACCTTATATAAAAGAGCCTTGTAATATGGTCATGGTAGATTTAACCTACATTCCAGAAATTAGCAAAGTGGGGCAGATGTCCTAAAATCAGTCAGAGAAGTTGGTGAAGAGACCCAAATGCCCAGGTTAAGTTCAATATTCAGAGTACTTGGAAGTATTGCATACAGCTTTGTATGCCTGATCCCAAAAAGATTTTTTGCTGAAGTGTTTATTACTAGGGTTTCACAGTAACTCTATAAGCTAATTATAATCTTTTATTTAAAGAACACATCAAGAACTCCATATAAACTATCTTTTGACTCACATTTTTCTTGTTGAACGAGCTCTCATCAAGTTTCTCCACTGCAAGGATATTTTTGATTGGAATAGTGAAAATTGGTTCTTTATCTGTAAAAAATTGTTAACAGATGAGTAAAGTAATTTTTGCATTTTTATTACTGAGAAAATGTACATGAATCACAGAAGCATTCAGCAATCAGGGCACAGGTAACTAAAACATTTTATGTGCTTAAGAAAAAAAATATGCATTTTCAAAACGACAGATCAATGCTGTTGTGGTGAGCAGAGCCCGCCCTAGGCAGGGATCGGCGTGCGGAAGATCTCGCGATGTAACGGAAAGCTCAGACTGCCCACGAGGGGCCTTGTGGGTGTGGCTTGTGCTATATAAGCAATTGCAGCTGCGCAATAAACGCCATTTGCAACATCCTTCATATTGAAGCCTGTGTCTGTGATGGTACCCAACGGCAGAGGTTGGGTAGCAGAGATCCCGGGGATCGGGTGTTGGTAACGACACAATGCAAATGTTTAGAATATATTGAAAAAAAAAGTAAAATAAACATAATTTACCTTGCTGTTTGTGGTAGGTTAATTCTCTACTCGTTAGACAGAACCACCGCTTCTTGAAATTCTTTTTACCAATGCGAGTCCTTCCCTGAGCTCTTTTGTACATTTCTCTGTAAAGAGAGTCAAATTCAGTGAAACCATTAGTCTTCAGAAGAGCTTTCCAAACCATTTATTAAGGTAACACAATATTGTGCATATATAGCAGCAGCAACATAAAATTTACTTCATTGTAGATTAAGAAAATCTACTGGTCATTCAAAATATATTGTCAAGATTACCTCCCAGTATGGTGATTGTGTATAGGGTTCCAAAACCAGGAAAGCAGTTTGAAAAGTATGCAACCCAGAATCTTCTTTGTAGCTGAACACCACTCACACAGCAAGGGCAGGCACAAACTGGATTAACTACACTTCAAGTGTACTCACTGGCAACATTTTTTTTTAAGTAAGTCTTCAATTTGTAATACAGATTGGCTTTCAGACTGCTGCAATTAAGTGCTGTTCCACTAAAACTGTCTCCATTTCTACTTAGAATTTTAATGAGTGGTACATTTCTTCCTTGTTTGAAATTTGGGTTCTCATTTCACAAAAGAATCTTTACTTGCTATGAATCTACTTCTCAGATAAATACAAATATTCTTCCCCATAGATGTCTGAGTCAGCTCTTCTTAACCATATTAAAAGACAGTTAATTTCTTAAAAAGAAAGGAAAGTTTTTCACCTCAATTTTTATAAAATTAAATTAATATGTTCTTTTAAGTTTTACTTTCACAATCCTAAATAAACCATCACACAGAGCACACAGTGAATTGTAACAGAAATGCAGACAGGCTTTAATAAATTTTAAGCTGCTTTAAATTATTTTTTTCCAAAGTATTTGAAAGACAAGTTATGAAAGTTTACAGCTGTCGGTTTAAACTAATTCTGCAAATTAACAAAAAACTTATCATTATAAATATTGTAATTTCTACAGTATATCAAACATTTTAATGGACATTAATCTGATGCTAGCATTAATGAAAAACCAGTAAAGTCAATTCTGCTTGGCGTAACACAGATTTCAAGATGTATTTACCCTTCTTTTAGATGCACTGGTTCATTCAGACCACTGGGCTCTTTACTTTCAGCAGAGGAAACATCATCTAGGAACTTAAGGAAAAATACACAGGAAATATATACTATTCAGAAATACAGATCAAAAGCTATTTTGAAAATATACATGTACAGCTCCTCCTGGAACAAAACGATTACTTTATGCAACATATGAAATAAAATTACATTGCAAGAACTTGGAACAATGTAACAAGGGATGCCCATAAGCCACACAAGATTTCTTTAATTCCTAAAGAGCAGATTTAATATATTTAATATGTTAAAAAAAACCCAACTTTTTTATTTAATGAACTAAATTAGCTTAGTCTACTGTGTATAACTCAGGTATTTGGCTGTGTGGATTTTGTAGTTTTGGGGTTTTGTTTTTTGTTTGTTTTCTTTTATACACTGTCTGAAATAGATCAATTTTTTTTTTTTCTCTCTGGTAGAAAACTGAACAATAACAAACTTCTAATAATTAAGAAGAATAAACTACATCAACCATTCAATAAATCATAATTAAAATGTACCTTTTTAACAGATTCAGTAAATTTTTCTTCTTGAAATGTTTTGAAAAACTCACACATAAACGTCTCCTTGAAACTTGACTGAAAGAAAATGTACAGTCACATAAATAATGAGGGAAATAAAGAATGTTGTCCATGAAATGTGAAGTAATTTTAGTAGCCTTACAAGTTTGCTTTTAGTTAAACTTCCCCAGCTCCCCAGAGTCTGGATGGCTTTTGATACAAGAGTTAATGTTCTAGAAGTCTGTGCATCCTACAATAGAGAAAAAAAAAAACCTTAGAAGTCACATTTTTTCACAATTCCAGGAAAAAAATTCATTTAAAAATGAAAGCGTCACAAAAATTATTATATTACACAATGTAGTAAACCTGACACATCTTCAATTCCTTTTCTTTTTCACCCAATGAGAAGAAATATGTATGCACTATTGTACTCCATTAATACTTGTGCTTTATGAATCTATTTTACAAAACACTGCACACTGTTTAATATTTTACTATTGCTGGAATTTAATATTAGTACTTGCAAAAATATTTTTACCTATAAGACATCTCAAACCCCTCAAATCCTTCAATTACTACCCATCTAATGTTTCTGAACTCTTCAAAACTTAACACTAAACGTAATGAACTGTTGCTGGACAAATTATAGAAATTTTAGTATTACTAAGTGAATGTAAAACTTTTGCCTTTAGGGGTTTTGCTTAAGTTTGTATTTACTCACTGCTTGAATTTTAGTACAGGATTACAAACACAGCCACATAAAGGGGCTTTGCTGCTCCCTTTGAATTGTTTAACTCTGAAGTTATAAAATCCCGTAATCTTTTTAATCTGTAAACTGGATAATATCTACGGAATGAATTTGAGTAAACTTTTTTTTTTCCCTTCTTTCTTGAAAGCACAACATACTTAGGTAGATAAAGTAAGCTAATAACCTCTGGAGCAGTAGATTTCATGCATATTCTGTATTTTATCTGAAAATAAACCAGTAATTTTTTTCTTATCTCCACATTTCTGTGAAAATTTGAAAACTGAAAATGGAAGATTTGGCAATCTCCTGCAATTAGTAAAGTTCAGAATAAATACACAGAGAAATTACAGGATAATTTTACAACCTTCATTTAAGAGACAAATGGATTTTTTTAGGAAAAAAAAGTAAAACTGACATCTGCATGTTTCACTTCCACGGTGAAAAAACCAATGTAGTTTAGGCATATGCCTTAAAGAACCCTCAGTCATGTTGCTACTCTAACAAAGAAGCACATTCCCAATAAAGGCACAGTGTCTTCAGTATCACTAGCTCTTCTACATCATTTGAGAACATCTCATAAAGACAGAGAAATCTGACGCTTGAAGAACTGCAAATGTCATAATTCCTTTGGCAAGGTATAAAATTGAAAACTCAACTTAGAGACACCTAGTAATCTTATTTCCCAGTTACAGACCCACTGAAAGTAACTAATGCCATCCCAGATAAAGAGATCTGTTATGAATAAAACAGAACAAAGCTTCACAAAACTTACGGGGTGGTGAGGTCGTAAATGAAAAGTATGAGGTGAGACTACGGCTACAGCAAAGAAACGAAGGAACACAAAGCTGCTCACTGCAGAATACTGTACATGAGGGTCATCTGCAGAGAAAAACCATGAAATGTAACATGAACTAAACTTAACAGGAAATAATGAAGACAGTCAACATAAGAATCCAGAAGATGGTAGCAATAGGAGGAGAAATTTGTATTTTAAAACAGAATAGAAAAACAATGAAGTGCATGAAATGAGACAGGTGATCATGGCAATAAATGTCCTACTTTTAATGGAGGGTTTATTTTCCTGATAAGACCTTCTGTTCTCTTAAAACCGGCTAATCAGCTCTGCCACCAGGAATGATAAACCTATTGCAAACATCTACATACACAGTGTTTATTAGGTACAGCTAAATGCACGTTGAACCAAAAGAAAAAATACTCTAGTAGTTGCCTTTAAACACTAGGAGCTGTTGTGTTTGCTCACCCACGAAACCTCACCACTGATCAACCCAAATACATTAATGCTGCACAACAAATGCAGTCAACACATACGAACAACTTTAATTTCAAGCTGCATCATAAAACTATGGTGTTATTTAGTTTTGATGATGTAAATGAGAAATTTTGCATTTAATATTTTTGATATACATCTTTATACTGGCAAATATAGTGGAATCATATCTTTACTGTAATAACTACTTCAATATAATCTGTCTGGGAAGTTAGCTATTCTGGAAAGGACTGTCTGAAGTAGAGAAATTTTTTGCATCAGTTCCCATAACAAACATGAATCAGAGAAAGGCTCCAGATTATGTTTTTCATGTGTAGCTTATATGAGGTTCCACATTTTAATTGCTATAGTAGAGCAGTATTTCAGGCCCACAATATTTCTGTATTAAAACCATTCTGAAAGAATAAAACTATTCTAATAGTGGTCAAATTACAAATGTATTAAATATTTTACATTACTCACTGTCCTCAAAGCTACTCACAAATACTAAACCTAACTTTGTATTTCCAGCTCAGAAGCCCTCAACACAAGAAGGACATGGACTTGTTGGAGTGGGTCCAAAGGAGGGCCCTGAAGATATTTAAAGGGTTAGAATCCCTCTCCTACAAGAAGGCTGAGAGAGTTTGGGTTATTCTGCCTGGAGAAGTGGAGGCTCTGAGGAGACCATAAGGCCTTCCAGTGTCCAAAGGAGACCCTCCAAGGAAGCTAGGGAAGGACTTTTTGCAAGGGGTCCTACAGATGGAATATGGAGTAACAGGTTCCAACTCAAAGATGGTAGGTTTAGATTAGATGTAAAGAAGTTCTTCACTGTGAGGGTGGTGAGACACTGGAACAGGTAGCCCAAGGAAGCTGTGAATGCTCCATCACTGGAGGTATTCAAGGCCAGTTTGGGTGGGGCTTTGAGCAACCTGGTCTAGTGGGAGATGTCCCTGCCCATGGCAGGGTGGTTGGAACTAGTTGATCTCTTCCAACCCAAACCATTCTATGATACAAGTTATGAATGTGCTAGTACACAGTTAACAGAGCCACAGCTCATGTAGTTAAGATGGAAATACTGAATTTATTTTCAAGTTTACATCTTTCTTCTTTAGAAGCAATAAAGAGAAGCTCTTCCAAATTTTATGTATCTTTGAACTAACTCGCTTCCTGTATTACTTGTGTTTTTCTTCTATTATCTCATATTTTTGTTGGTGACTTATTTGTTGCTGTCTTGCAGTGTTTCTGACCTGCTACATTTTGTATCAAAATTCTTGCTGATTGACAGAAAAAACAAATGCTTACTGTGAAGATAAGAATTTCAAGGCACAAGGTAAGAATGTTAACAGTCCTTGTAAGGTAACTGCAGAAGGTATTTGACTCTGAATACCATTTTCAAAAGTTTTTAGAGAACACTTACTTGGAAATCTTTTGGCAGCCAGATGTCTCAAAGAATAAAAAACATCACACATTAGGGTAGGGCAACTTATACTTGACTGCACAATTTCACGGAATACTTTGTCTACATAATAGCGTAGATTTTCCTGCAATTATGAAAATAGGTATTTTTTCAAACCACTAACATCTGCATTTCTGTTTTTTCCTGGACAAACATAACACTACAATTCCTTTTTTCAAAACAATGCCCGATTCCTCAATGATGTGCTTTAGTACAGTCCATATTTTAAAAGCCTTGCTATATTTATATGGGATTACAAGTGTTAAAAGGTAGTGTAATGATATTCATTTACATTAAAGTATGTAAGTAGTGTCTGGCAATATATGACTGTCTATTAAATACCATTTTTCTAATTTAACAACAATATATTACAAGGAAGGAGCACCTTCCATGCATACCTAGTGAATGTTTACAGTTAAAGGTCATTGCAAAGAACTGTTATCTTCTGGTAACAGGCAAATGTCAAGCAAAACTTCAATGAAAAGTGTTGTTAAAGCAGTCCTAATTTGGTACGTCATCATCTAGATTCTGGAGCACAGAACGTAAGGTATCACAACACCCAACAACTTAGTAAGAAAGACTGCAGGATTCTGTTCAGTTTCTCCTCACCATCCTATTTTCTGTTGGACTTCTCCTTTGCTGCTTTCACAAACAGGAATAAGAAAAAACTTTTCTTTTTTTTTTTTATTCTGAAATCAGAGAATTATACTGCTACTGTAATTTACTAATTTTTTTCTTTTTTTTTTTCTCCTACAGAACTACCTTTTAAAATGTTTTTCTATCAGATTTTGAGAAACTTTAAATTAGGAAAAACAGACAGGAAACTCACCATATTTATTTCTACATTATCCCCTTCTCTTAATTTGATGGGATCTATTTCACAGGGTTTAGGAGACTCACATATCTGAAACAAACAAAATTATAGGAGTTCAATTTTTCAAACAGAATGCATGGAAACGCATCTACTGAGAACCAGATTCTGTCCTAGATTCAGAAACTCTAAATAAGTTCTAACCATCCATAACAGCATTCAATAACAATCCTCACTTTTGTGTGTGCCTTTTCACATGGATTGATTACATAAAGCATCATATGGGTAAATTCTGCAATGTGTTAGAGGCTGGAGTGACCATCACTGACTTGTCTATTTTCAAGCATCTGGAACATAAGTAACAAAAAGCAGCTTCTCCCACTGAACTTAACCAATTATTGCTCAATTTAACTTTTCTCTAGAATTCCCCCACCTGAGTGATTACTACCACACAGAGAGGTGAAAGAAGAATGCCTACCAAAGAGACAGGATACCCCAGTGCTATGACAACCTACCTCATCAATAACAGGTTTCAGAGTAACCTTTAAATAGTGCTTCCCCACTATTTTCATCATTTCATCTACACACCGAGTTGCTAATGAGTTGCCTCTGAAGACTGTGTTTGCTTCTCTGTAAGAAAATAATTGATTTTATTTGAACAGGGAACAAGAAAGAAGCTCAGCTGCAAAACTGGATCAATACTTTCTCTAATTTTTTTTTTTTAAGAAACATTTTTTTCATATATTTCACTCAGGAATTCCAGAACTTAGATACCCAGCTTGCAATGGCACTCAAACAGAAGAGGATAAACAAAAATATTATTCCAGCTGTTACCAAAACCAGGAACATAAACAAAACTGTAAGGAAAAGCCTATGAGATTCCAGAGAAGCAAGTTATAATCCAGTGCCAAATGTAAGACACAATCACTACAGAAATTTCCAAAACAAGGAAGATTTATACCTCATTAATATACAATTCTTCCTCTAGTAGCCCTGGTGAAAAAAAAAAATCTTAGAGCTACAATAGATAACATACTGCTACACTATAGTAATAGATACTTTAACCAAAACATATTTAGTCTAGGGTTATGCTTTTTATGCATTATAACTGTTGAAGAAAACTGAGAGCCAGCTGTGCAAAGTAAATCCTTCTAATCTCAGAGATTTAGTTTAATCTTTCTTTGTTACAGTTCAATTATAACAGAAAGGAATGCCTGTACTACAATACAGTTCAGAAAATTATTTTCCATGAGTCAGCTCTTTCTACACAGTTAAATTGTCTCACGTTATTTAAATCTGCAGAAAGCCAGCTCTGAAATGAACCAACTTGTAGTGACAAACACAGGACAAGACTCAGCACCTCAGTGGCCACTACAAAGGTCTACTTCACTTCCCTCCTAACCAGAGAGCTGCAAATTCACAGGCTGTACAGGGCTACTTGAAAAAACTATTGTGCTTGCTACTTTCAAGGCATGCAGGAGGATACCTACTTACTTAAAAGGCACTTTTGCAGAAAAAAGATTACCTCTAATTTATATCACATAACAAAGGAAACAGGATAAGTCTTGCTAATTCAAAAAATGTTACGTACCAATCTAAAATGTACCAGTAAAGTTTGAAGAGTGACCAAATTACGACATTTTAAAATAAAAACTGTGTGCTCTTGGACACAACTTTAGACTGCTAGCTTATGTTTAGCTGTATACCAGCTCCAAGAAAATTCTACCAAATTTTACCAAATAGCACACAACCATTAACTCTCTCAGCTTCAATACGACTTTAATGAGTGTTTTTATTAACTAGCATTAAGAAATTAATGTGTTTAGGTTTACATAATGAGAGAAAGAAATGTGACCTGTGTACTTATCAGTGCTGTATCATGAAGCCCTTTGAAACTCTAAGAATACTTTAAAAAGGTATGACATCACTAAACATGCAATACATACTGGGTGTCCTTCAGATCTAGTTCTGCCACTGCAGCAACAAATGGAACAAGCTTATGGTGGTGTAGCAACAATCGTACAAGAGGCAAAACAGCATCACACTTGTCTCGACAAACTTCACTCAGTATGTAAGCAGCAGATGCAGAAATTGGCTGTGAAAGCAAAATATGAAGTAATGAGTGAAGCAGCTATATGTTCATGGGTTTGGCAAAGTACAGATCAAATCTAACAAGACTATAGACACAGCTTCACAGAAAGTTTCAACATTTGCTGTATAACATGGCAATTGAAAGTTTCCATTCTATAGAAATACTTTGTTGAAAACTGCTGTCACTTTTTCAATACTTGACATTTAAGAATGAAATTCAGCACCTACTCAACCTTCTCATTCTCCCTAAAGGGTTTAGAATATGGCTTTCTCACAAACCCAAATAAAAGACAATAAGCAACTGTTTTACTACAATGTCTTGTATCTTTACAGGACTTTTAAAAGTATAATCATACCACATGAAAACACAATTCTTGCACTAGTAAAGCATTTGTGGCCATTCTACAATTGGGGATTTCAATACAAAAACTGATCAAGGTAAGTGACTATTGACTGCCACTAGCTACATGCTCAGCTCTTCCTGAATTCTAGTGAAGCAGTATTTGAACATGGACTAGCAAAAATTTTAGTCGCAATCTGCTTCCTCTCTACCTTTCTTCTCCTCCACCAGTACTTCACCAACCCTGAAATGAAGAAAGGCTATAAAAGATCCATGAATATAAAGCTTAGTTACTATAACTTGATTCCCATCTCAATGTTATGCTAACCATCTACCACACTTCCCTCTGTCCCCAGGTCCACATGAGAAATCCAGTCATAGTGATTAAAATACTAGGTAAGACAGAAGCAATTCAGAAGTGGAATCAGAAATACATTCTGAAACAGACTATTGTTAGTAAAGGTGGTTATCTGTCCCTCCAGTGCCAACAATGGATCAAGGTCCCTGAAAAAACACTAAAAATACCCCACTAAATGCAGGGAGCTGATAGCAGTCAGTGGCAAAACAATGTTGAAAAGAGCAACCGATGAAAAGAAAGCATTTTATCTCTACCAGTAACACAGCACAAGTTATTTCACTATCTCTGCTGGTTCTTCTAAAATAGGAAGAAAATACTGGTAGATGGAGCAAAAGTAAATTCTCTATTAGTTGCTCATCTTATTGTGACAGATTAATTCATGCAAAGTTAAAAAAAAAAAAAAATCTTTAGTTTTGGTTGAAACTGTCCACTTAATCTATGTCCTGACCACTGAGCTGAATATTCACATTGTTTCACATAGGATTGCATAATTCATTTTAAGTTTTCATTTTAAAAGAAATTTTCAACACAAGTACCTGAATCTCTGATGATTTTACCAGTAAGTTTCTTAGAGAAGCATAGTATTCAGATGGAAGTACACAGTCTTCAGTATAACAGATATTTAATCTAAGTGATCCCAGATCATCAGTTTTAGAAGACTTGTTTCCATTTTCTCTCGGTTGAAGTAAGTACCTGAAAGCAACAAGGCAATTCTAGAATAGAATCATAGAATCATTAAGGTTGGAAGACCACTAAGATCATCAAGTCCGACCATCACCCAACACTACCATGACCACTAAACCATGTCCCCAGTTTCCACATCCACAGGTTTTTTGAACCCGTCCAGGGATGGTGACTCCACCACCTCCCTGGGCAGCCTGTTCCAGTGCCTCACCACTCTTCCAGAAAAGACAATCTTCTGAACATCCAATCTAATGTAAAATACTAGATTCATATTTCATTAGACTATTTCTACAATAAAGCACTGTATCACATTTAATTATTTCAGAATACATAAACCGAGTGTGAAAAATAGCAATAAAATTAAAAAAAATTTTACACAAAAAAACCCAAAGGAGCAGCATTTGATGCACCATTAGCACATAATGAAACATATATTTATTTTCTCAAACCTTTCCAAACAGTGAAATGGGATATACTTCTCATAGCTCAACTGGGATAGCAAGAATAGTGAGAGATTATGCTGGACCTCTCATTTTACATCTAGGTTACATTTAGGGTGCTGGACTTTACAGATAGAAATTCTGGTGTCAAGAATTTAAATGGCATAGTCTGAAAACAATAAAAATACATAGTGTTAACAGGATGTGTTCCTAAGAAACAAGTTTAAAAAAAAAGTGGTTTTTTGCTACTCTCAATACAGAATACATTAAATAATCTGTTTTTGCTGTAGTTCATCTGTATTCCAGCAGGAGGTGCAGCCCTACAAAAACTTTAACAGCTCTTAAGTAGTCACAGGATAGTTTCAACATTCAACCCAACAAACTGAAATCATATCTTCAAATATTCTTTTACAATCTCTTTTACTTGTATTTCTACAATCAGAAGATCAGACTTTTTTTAATAATCGGATGCTTGCCCATTCAGGTGTGCTAATATAAAATAAAACTGATGCACAAGCAGAATCTCTACTTGAAAGCATGACTATTAGGCTTCTTTTCCCAATATTTCTTACTACTGATACTGTTTTATCTGCTATACCTCACCTGTGTTCACAAACATTTAATGTAAATTAGTGATAGTATAAAAAAAATTCAATTTATTTTAAATCACAGAACTGGTTTTGTACAGCAGATCGTAACTGGACATGAGAATGTTCCAGACAAGGTGTGCCTAGGAAGTAATATTCATAGAATCATAGAATCATTTAGGTTGGAAGGGACCTCCAAGATCATCAAGTCCAACCACCGAACCACCAGAGCTCCAAAGTCCTCTGCCAAAACAGAATCTGTTAGGGTTGGAAGGGACCACAAGGATCACCCAGTTCCAACCCCTCTGCCATGAGCAGGGACACCTCCCACTAGATCAGGCTGCCCAGAGCCTCATCCAGCCTGGCCCTAAAGACATAAACCTCTCTGTTGATGCTTCAAGTGAACTGGACATGAGTCAGGTTAATTAAAAAAAGCTGTATGAACACAATACACGGGTAAAGAGTCCTCCATCCTAATACAACCTTTCTCAAAGCAGGTTAGCAGTGGCATGTCATTATGTTATTATGGTCATACAGCTTTTGATCAGTTAGAGCACTGGCAGAACAAGCCTGTGTCTGCAATGCACCACGTAAAAATAGGAAATAGTGACACAAGCATTTATTATGTTTAGGATCATATTCAGACACTAAGAGTTGGTCTTTGACATATGCAAGACACTTGGAGACTGAGGTGGGTCCATGCAGCACAGTCAGAACAGTTCCTGGCTAAGACCTGCTTCCATTAAGTTCCTATTTACCCATTTCTTTTTTATGTGTTTTCTACTTCTCCTCCACTCTTTTCTTTGTACTGAAAGGTTCATTAATGCAGACTATGCGACACACTGAAGCATTAGAATCTGTTGTACTTATTTCCTGCCACTAAGAATTTGGGACAATAAAGGGGCTAAAGATTAGCTCCTGCTTGCAAGAACTTGAGAAGGGAGGTTGCTGCTATGTTATAAGCAGAGGTCGGTCTTTCCTGAATTCCCTTCATACCTGCCTTTCCAGATTTTAAATTCCGGTGCCTGCTCCCCTGAAATGACACTGGGTTGGTTCCAGAAGATATTTTCTGAACCTCCCAAGGGAGCGGAAAATAATAATAAAAAAAAGGGGCCATACTTAATGATTATTTTTAAATAAACTCTCAGTCATTCCAGAAGTCTGACTTAGGGATTTAATGACAAGTGATGCAACTCTGAGAAGTTCCATCTTTGCTGGTTAGGCTGAAAAGCACAAAAGATCATAAATCCAGCAAGCTGACTGGAGACAGTTATGGTCAGTCTTCCATTTCTTCACTCTCCACACAGTCCCCTTCAACACATGAGCTATTCTCTGTGAGTGGGCAGACTGAAGGAAGAGAAGAGCTAAATGTACCCTCTGGCAGGGTAAATTTATTGAGCAGAGCAAAACTCCAGAAAGACTTTTTACCTAGAGTACAATAGGAAGACATTTTAACAGACAGAATAAAACATTTCCTTTGCAAAGGAAGATCTGCAAGACAAGCAAATTCACTTCTGAGCCATCATTTCTCACCATGCTTGAAACGAATCATTTCTTAACACCTTCACAGGAACTTTAATTTCTCCTAGAAATATGTCTTGTACCAAATTTCCATTATTCCATAGGTCAACCCTGAAAAAAAGAACATTGCTTAATTTCTTTTCTCCCAGAGAGAACTGAAAATCTTCAAGTTAACAGTAACTGCCTTACAGCACTAATCCACATGCATGCAGGCAGAAAATGTTAAAAGTCTCATTCCATTCTAATTAAAACAAAAAAAATCAGATGAGTGGTGTATTAACAGATACAGAAACAAACAGTGAAACTTTCACTCACAGCCTCACAGACCTTGTGTCAGTAAATAAGTGATATAGGCAATATACACATATTCTGAGCAGTCTTCACCCCAAAAACTGTGCACATTTCTTCTTGGGTAACTCGAATGAACTTTCTACCCAACAGATTTACATACGTCTATCTAATGGCTAGAATTTGGCACACTGTAATGCCACACATGCATTGGCTTTTTCCAAACAGCAGCTTGTATGCTTACAACCTCAAAAGGAATCACAGATGCCAGACATGCACCTTGGTCTTTTTTCTATTACTTCTTACCTCTCTGACATTTCTGACAGACAGCAGTTATTAAGAAGAACAAAAAAAATTAATACTAGAATTCCTGGGGCATGACTGTTTTTCTAAGTACATTTGCATCTATAATGAAATACACAATTATAACTAAGGTATTCATGAATCTAATAGTTAAAAATGCACATATCTAGTTCTCTAATGGCTATTAAAAATAACCACTAATTTATTCTTCTGATGTCTGTTAGGCAACATATGCTAGCCCTGAAGACTTTCTGCTGTTCAGCATATTTGGTTCATCTATGTGCATGAGCACAATAAAGAAAAGAAGCCACGCCCAGGGGCTCTCACCAGTTCTGTGTAACATAAATACAGACAGACATGCTCCAGGGGCAAAGGAGCAGAAAAAGGAAACATACTTTGCACTTGGAATTTGCAAGTGAAAGAAGCAACGTGAGTTCCTCTAAGAAGCAACGCAAAATTTTTAAGAACCAGATAAAAGAGGCTTTTCCCTGTTTTCATAAAAATGGCAAAACACATTTGAAACCATAGACTGGCATCAGGTATGCTGCTATCCTTCAGCACAATTTCTATTGCCAATATTCTCCCCAAACTAATATATGTTGATAGGAGGTCCTCACACTTCTTTACTCACAAGGAGAGGAAACAAGTTTAAGCTCCTAGATACACTCCCTCATTAATTACCTAAAAATTAAAAACCCTCATATTCACTAATAAACACTAAAAAAATTGAGTAATTTTACGTATTAGAAGGCTCTTTTCTGCAAGTCTGATCAGTAATTCTCTGGAGTTACACTAAAATAAGACATTTCTTTATTGTCTTGATGATCAAGTACTATGACTTATTAATGATAAAACAAATCACTTTGTAAGCTACACAACTTACCTGACTTCTAGTTTCTCAATATCTTCTTCTTCCACCTGAAACTGCGACTTCTTGGTGTAACTGCTGGACCTGGTTACCTGAAAGCAAATTCCTCCTGTTTTTACTGTTGTATTACAGATGTCAAAAAAAAACCAAACCTACCCCACGCTGGTAAATAGTTACTGTTCCTTTTAAAAACAAAGTTCAGTTTGCCAAATAAACTGCCTTTTGACAGAAAGGTGAAAAATGGGCCAAGAAGAGTTCAGAGTAGAGGCTCATGAGGGCTAGCTGGTATCCAAGGGCATTATAGCACAGATCTATTAGAAAAAAACAAGAAGGGAGTAGGATGTGAAACAACAAGAATTTCTTTGGATCCAGCACAAGCCCCAAGAAAGCACTGAAGTTTGTACTAAGATGTTTAAAGAAACAACAAATAAGAATTCCACTCTTCTTGCCCTCGTTATAACACAGTTGTAACTACTTATTTAAATTTTCCTCATTTCTTGATTGATTGCATTGTCAGTGTAACTCCAATAAACCTTAAGTCATAAAGTTATCGGAGTGGTTTGGACCACATTTTCATCCTAATAACTTACTTCTTAGGAAATTACACTCTGTTAAGCAAGTCAGCTGAAATGGATGCTATACTTTGATACCTATTTATGTATAAATAAGGAACAATTTCTTACAGAAGTCCCACAGCATGACCAGGATCTATATAAACACAGGAAATTATGATACATTTTGAGTCCTATGCAATAGTTGTACTACTTCACCTCTTACCTAAACATGTATGCTTACAAGTTGTTTTTACTATACAGACTAATCAGATGAAAATTCAAACTTGTCATTTGCTTATTGTAGTGTAACTCCTGTAGGATTGAAATAAAACCCTAAATAACAAAAAAGTTAACATTTTTTAAAAATAAAATAATACAATTAGCCTTTACTGGGTATAATTGTTACTTATTTTACTTGAAAAACATTTAAATTGAATTCCACCGGGTAGGTTAAAGTTCTCAGAACTGATGTCAACAGAGTTATAAAGTGACTGAAGAAAATTAATTACCTTCACATATGTGCTTATGAGGAAGTAATTTTTCACATAGCAATTGAAGGGAATGCTGTTGTCTGGCAGCCTTTAATCTGTCATTCACTTACATTTGAGAGGCTAGTTAAAAACTTTTCAATTTGCTTTAAGAGAGCTTTCTGCACTAGGTACTGCTATGCAGCTTGCTCAAAAACATTTGAAGGGTTGCATAAAATAGCTAAACAGACAGAATATCACACAAAAAGTTACCTCAAAATAAAATGTTTCGTTAAACTGCGGATTGCTTGTTTTCTTCTTTACTTTGGTCTTCTTTTGGTCATTCCTGTTCCAATGTGGTAAAATTTTTTACCATAAACAACTTAAACACATAATTATAAAGACATTCTACTGTCAAGAAGGACCCATGCATTTCTGTTAAAACTTTTTACCATTTTAGAGATCAGTCTGACCAATGAAGAAAATATTAAAATGAGTTCTTTTTCACAATATAGTTTTAAAAAATAAAATTTCAAGTGCTGTATCAGGTTAATCATGCATCTGCCCAGCTCAAAGCTTCTATTTCAGTTCACTAATGAGTATAACTTACACATATCAAGAAAATTTTACCAACAATTTCTAAAGCATTTCAAACTTAAGTCTGCAAACAGTTTCTTTACCACTGCTTGCAGTTTAAGAGCAAACCTTTCCTTACCTTTTTCAACTGCCAATTTCTGTTTTTCCCACCCTCTTTTGTTGGGGAAATACCCACTACTTCTTTACAGACAGAGGCTTACACCAAGCGACTAAATGTTTTCTTTGGAAAGAATCACTGCCAATGCTAGATGCTATACAGCATAGGGTCAAACAAAACAACTGATCTTCACTCCTTCGTGTTTTATATAGGTAATTTTAATTTTTTTTTTAATTTTACATGTTTTATAGAACAATACAGTCGTAGTTAAAGGACTACAATAGTATAAAAATGCTTTTGAAAATAAACAAAAAATGTGGGGGGAAAACAGACAAAGAAGAGAAGTTGTCCTATACATCAACTAAATGTTTTCAGGCACTGGCCATATGAGTATTCCTGCCACAGTACATGAGTCACACATGCCTGAGAATGGAAAATCTTAACCAGGATCTTCTGTCAAATTTGCAAATATATTCCAGTACCAACAGGGTAAGTATTTTGTGGGACCAACATGCACCCAGTTCAATCTGTATCACTGTATCAGACAGGAAATACATGTCAATTTACTTATTTTCGCAATCAGCAGCATGCTTCCTAGGTATAATGGTCAAATCTCCCTAGTTCTCTTTAAGAAAAAAAAAATCAACCCAACAAAAAACAAACCAAAACAAAACCAACCAAAACAAACATAAAAAAGCCCACCAAAAAACCAAAACGAGAACTACAACACAAAAGACCAAAACTCAACCCTAAAAAATATGTGCTCATGGAAGAAAAAAAAATGCTCCATTCATTCAGACCTTACTTGAGGACAATCCCTCCAAAGCCTTTAAAACACCCAAGTTTGCTAAAAGATATTTTGGTACTATGTTCATAGTGGCAATTCTTCAGTATTGAATAAAGTAGATAAAGGCTTGATGGTGCAAAGAAACCAACTGAAACCCAGCTTACTTTAAATGTTACCGGGCAAGGACTTGGAGATAGTGGATGTACAGGACATGGGATTTTTCTTAAATTAAAAACATAAACATTTATTCGGGATTACCGGTCCAAAAAATTAAAAAAAAAAAAAAACAAAACAACAACAACCAACCAAAAACATTCAAACTGTAGGGACTTTGAACACAGCATCCTGAAGGTGCTGGCATTAGAAAGGTCTCACCAGAACCTCTAGTCTCTTTCTTCCTCCCAAATGCTAAACATCTGCTGTGAAAAAACTCACACATTAAGAAGAAGAAGGGGCAGAGGAAGGAGACTGAGCAATTGACTATATCATCCCATACAGGAGTTTGACAAAAATTAGTAGGAAGTACAGTGCAGATATTAAGAGTACAGTACAAAACTTGAGCAGAAAGAACTGAGTCACAAGTGGTTCTTGACCAGCACAGGTCATTCAGACAGACCAGATACTTCCATAGTCTTTAGAGTATGGTAGGGAAGGGGGAGAGTACAGTAGCAATGGAACATGTGATGTACACAGAAAGCATTTTAAGATTTTTCTATATTTTAAAGATTTTGCTTAAAACCTATGACTTTCTTTTCCAGTTTAAGATCATAACATTTTAGATTCATTAATCTTATACTAAAATTTTACCTGGAAGGCCCCACAAGAGAGATTGTTGCGTAAGGGTCACAATTCTGTCCATTTATAAGAGGCAACCCATGGCACTCCTTTATGCTACAAGGAAAAGGCAATCAACAGATCAGTGAAGCAATGCCTCTGGCTTGAAAAAATAAATGAAAAAAAAAATAAAAAAGAAAGGATTGTTAAGTCCTGCTGTATTACACTCTGACACACACATCGATCCAACATAATTTAGGCACATGAAGTAGATCATAGCTACTGATCTCTGGATGATAACACAAGGTAATAGTCAAGTGTACAGTCAGACTTAGGGGGCTCTGTGAGAAAAAAATTCTTGGAATTGCTTCAGTAAATGACATTTCGGTATCACACATACATGGCAAAATCTTAAGTCAAATGAACTGCTATGCTAGGGGAAACTGCAGACTTAACTTTAAAATTTGATTTCTCAAGGCCCATAAAAAGTTATCTGGCCTCATCCACATGGCATCAACTACATTTGGAAGACATTAAGTTGGATTCAAATCTTTTGTTTCGGCTAACTACATTCTGAGCTGAGTAACCTGAGAAATGCAAAGTCATATCCTGAAAAGTTATTCAAAATTAAGCATCAAAAACTATTATTAAATAGTCCCAGCATGTCTAGAATCCATCCATACTATTCAGCCACGAAGAGAAAATCAGTTTACCTTTGAAGCAGCATTTGAAGTTTATTTTGAAACTATTTTCATAATAGTGCATTGACCATGGTTAAATAGCCCTTTTAAAAATACTGTTTTCTTCCCTAGTTCATACAGTAAGTTGTTAGCAGGTGTTTTACAGGTACACAGGCACACTGTTCAACACTTCTGATACAAAAGGGATGGGATGGTTAGAAAGTAATGCTCATGGGGACAGAGTCACAATTTCTAGACCTTTCCTGTCAGCTCGCAATCTTTTTGAATCACCACAGCAGCAACACCCCTAGAAACAGAGCTGAGACAGCAAGCTGACTAACCTTCAGATGCTGCTCACGTGTACGTATTAACTATAACTAGCTGCAGGAACAGAAGTAAAGCAAAATGGTTTGTAAATTCAGAGCAGAAATCAGACTTTCTAGTAAAACGATGCTCTAATGTAGCCATGCACACTGCAGTATTAAGAAACATTGAGCAGATTACACAATTTCATAAAGAAGACACGAGATCCAAATGTTATATTCCTCTTCTCTCTTTTGAAAATAATATCTATTTAAATAACATATTGCAGGTATCTTAAAGTAATGCAAGTAAGTTTTGGTTACCATAATAAGCCAGTTTGAATAAAATCCAAAACCTACACAACTTAAGGAGAAAATAGACTTTTCTGCTCTAAGATCATATAAATAATCAAGTAAACGTTCTAATACTGTAATGTGGACTATTACTACTAAGTCGTATAGCTCAAGTTACACAGCAGCAACAGTAGCTATACACTGTTGCTAAGTAAATGCTTCCTATACTGTAGAAAAACAGTTAAAAAAATAACAAGAGTTGCAAAGAAACACTGAGAAGTGAGGAAACAACAGACACTAACGCTCCTCTGCTGCCTCAAAACTCCACCCTGTTTGAAGTATGCACACTTATAAATTAGATTGTATTTCCCTCCCTGAAAGTCCCTTTGTCTCAGTCAGTTCAGGGAACATTTAGTGCTGAAACCACTGCACAATCATTTGTTATTTTTCTTCCAGTTTTCAAGCACATGGCTTTCAGCATTTCAAATAATTTTTGAATCACAATGAACCCTACAGTGATTTCAAACCCACAATTTAAATGGGTTCTTGAAACATCCATTTGTTTCATAAGCACTAATTGATTCCTCCTCCAACACACACATGATATAGAAGAATGGCAACAAAATTAAACTGTCTAGACTTCTCAGTCATTTGGGGTATCTGATCTGAGGTTGCCAGGACTTGATTCTGTCAGACTATCAGGCATTTTGTAGCACTAAACATACTGTCTCTGCAGCTCCCAAGAGATTTTTGGTTTCAGGTATGAGTGCTGAGTGTACCCATAAGTTCACCTCAACGTGAATCTCAGGAAATTCATGGCAGATGGATCAAATCAAACACATCTACATAGAACTCAACTATTTTAAACAGAACAATACAATTTCTCCTCCTATAGCCTCTGTTCACCAAGCTCCTGGATTTCTCTAGCAGAGAGACACCCTACGGAAAGCAGTTTCCTCCCCTACGCACAGAGTTTGTCACTCCTTCTTTGATTACTGCATGAATAACCTGCATACTTGGCATAATGATCCTGTGCAAAAATGTCTATTACCACTATCAGCAATTTCTGGGTTTTCAAGTATTCACACTGTAAATACATAAAATTGTTTCTTTCAGAGTTGAAGTCATGTTAGAATCATAGAATCATTAAGGTTGGAAAAGGCCTCTAAGATCATCAAGCCCAATTGTCAACCGAACACTGACCCTGACCACTACACCATGTCCTGAAGTACAACACCTACACATTTTTTGAACACCTCCAGGGATGGCGACTCTACCATCTCCTTGGGCGGCCTGTTCCAATGTCTCATCACTCTTTCATGAAAGACATTGTTCCTAATCCAATCTAAACATCCCTTGGCACAACAACAAATGAGCCCATTTCCTCTCACCCTATCGCTAGTTACTTGGGTTTAGAGACCAACCCCCACCTCACTACAACCCCCTTTCAGGTAGTTGTGGAAAGCAATAAGGTCTCCCCTCAGTCTCCTCTTCGACAAACTAAAGAATCCCAGTTCCCTCAGCTGCTCCTCATAAGACATGTAAAAACATGTTAAAACATGCTTGTAAGACATAATAAACACAGAGAAGGCAAGTACTACCAGCCAATAGCCTAATTTGGCAAGAAAGTGTTCAAGAATTATCTGCTTCAGAAGCAAATATGCAAACAAAGGTCATGCAAACTTAGTTTTTACAGACTCCCAGACAGGAGAGCTGCAAGCATTTATTTTCTAAACGTGCTACTATACATGCCACTGTGGTTTTGAAAAAGAGCCCACATTGAGTCAGCAGTTAACCTATTGCATTATCTTTTTCCCCTCTCCTCATTCACACATTAGAAAAAGAAACAACTAGTATCGGAGGAAAAAAAAATAAAATCAGAAGTGGTCTGTGTATTTGCATGAAGTTTAACAGGAAGCTTCCAACTAATAAAAAAAACCCAAAGGTGTAAAGTCAGGGCCTAGCATACTGCAAGTGGTCTCTAAGGTAGCTCATCACTAAAGGAAGACTAACTTTATGCTTGTATTTCAAAAAAGTGTAAGGGCTTCATTTATATAAGATAAGCAACTACAAGCCTCTATTTTACTTTCTCCAAGGAAAAAGCTGTATTTCAAGATCATGTTTTTAGAATGGTTATACAACCTGAAAGCCCTAGCTGGCTTCAGAATATCCCAACTTAAGAAAATTGAAAATAAATTTAAAAAAATTTTGTTTGTTTTATTCCCTCCATGGCATCAAGTAAGCCCTGATCAGTCACTTTTGGGTCTATCTTGTACATGACCACTTTTGTCAACTTGAATAAAAGAAGGAAACTTCTGATTTTTAAGAAGTGATAGGTTTGTTTTTTTTTTCCCTGTTATCCACAGCTTTGCTGAAATAGAACCCTAATAAGGATCTAAATGAAAAACAAAACCAGAAGGGGGCAGGCAGGGAAGACAGAGGACAAAAAGGAACATGAGGAATCACATTCCTCATTTTGTTATACGACAACTGACCATCCCTTCATCATATGCAGTAACATTTATCTTTACAAAATCACATTATTTTCCCTAAAACCTCTTGTTTGGAAAAGTTGAGCTTACTACACATACTAGCATGAGAAATGAAGCCTTCCTCCCTCACACATTGGATGTAAGAGGTTAATATCATCATTACCTCTTTGTTGTCCAAATCCTTAACTTTTAAAAATTGTTTCCTACTGGAACTACCATCAGTTTTAAAATCAATCTTCACCATAAAACCAATCTAGAAGATCAGCAAAAATACTTCCATAACCATGTCCACAGAACCAAAATAATATGGATTCACCTTCTAGTCATGTCTAATCCTATCACTTTGGTTCAGCCACAAAAAACAGTGATGGGGGCCTGCAGATAATGCTCAGAACCACAGCCCTTGAATTACTTGCTACTGTCTGTGTAATTAAGATCATTAATCTTGTGTTGTGAAAGTTATGGCTACTATTTTTCATCTTTGTACAATTTCTGGACTCTCGGGGAATACAAGATGTAAATCCATTAGAAACTAACCTATGCACAGAAGCCAGCATAAGCATCTAGAATTCTCTCATGCTACAAAAAAAAGTAACTGGTGAAAAGCTTCCCCAACTCATTACATTAACAGGTTATTAATTTGGACATGAAGCAAAACATGGCTCCTAAACACAAGTATTATAGCCCCTGCTTTAAGAACTACTTTTTTCCACAACTTTTTTTCTTTGGCCAGTTCTTTTTTCAGTTTTGGACACAACAAGAAGTGGCAGGGACAGATATATACATATACACCAAATTTTATTTTTTTTTTAATTCAGTCACAGTTCTGCTACTTCCTCTCTTTCAGCTTTGTTAAAGGCGTTGCTAGTACAATGACTTCTCAGGGCCTGGTGACAAACAAAACAGCAATAAGTGGATCACTTACTAATTATCCTTAGAAATATACAAAATAAGCAGTTTTTTTTAAAGTTTGAATTTTCTATTAAAGAATCTTTTGTATTTTCTGTAAGTCCCTCATACTTTTGATATTAAAGTGTCTCAAAAATGCCCTTACATTAATTTCTGCAATACTATATGCAGTTAAAGATGTCTTATTTATCACACTGTCACAGGTACATTAAAAAAAAAAAAAACATTTATGTACAATGTATTACTTAAATAGCCAATTATTTCAAAGCTACCAGCACACGTGATAAACTAAAAATGTTCAGTAGCATTTTAAGGAACTTCAGTGCATTTCATAATCTCAGACGAAGACAAAAGTCCTGATGTAATACTGCAGTGTTTAATGCACAGCCCTCTCTCACATGTCAATGAGTGGGTGAGTACAGCAACCACCAGAGAACCCTGACTTCCTTTTGACCATTTATCTCCATCATAAAGAGATCCTAAGTGAGGGCAGAGTGAGTAACCCACTTCCTACTTAAAACTGCAACCTACAACAGTAACTTTCTAAAGCAATTCTTCTTTATCATATGAAAAATCCAAACATGTTTTAAAAATATTTTAAAAATTATTTAACTTAGACAAAAGTGCATGTATATATATAAAAATATGTATTTATATATAAAATTAAATAATTACATCCATCAGAAAGTAAAGTTGGGAATAAAACAGCAAGTCATGAAGCTCCACTGAGCTTTTGGTAGTGAATAGTTCATGGGTGAAAAGCCATTCTAATTCTGCCTTGTGCTGCAAGCAGGCTACAAAAATAAGAGCAGCAGGACTCCCAATAAACCAAGCTACCATCTGCTATACAACTAGAAACACAGTCAGAATTATCTTTAAATTATAAATATACATTGGTGTACAGCAAGTTTCCATATCTCACCTGAATCATTGGCCTGCAGTAGCCACTTAAACATTACCAGTTTCATTGGCTTTGTTCTATGACAGAACTAGCTTCCCTTTTCATAACAAGTAACAGAAAGCCAAGAGATTATTTTTCTAGGTCTTGCTGCAACTAAACTACTCACCCTCGTTTAGATACTTGACATAGAGAGGATGAGTGCAATCTAAGCTTCCTAATGAACATTATATTAGCATATCTAACAGTGTAGTGGTCTTCCCGTGCTCCCTGAAGCTGATCTGAACACGAAGCCACTGAGACAACAAAAAGACCATACACCACCTCCTTCCGTCAGTTTTACAATACAACCCATTCTCTCATACTAAATTATCAGAGAATACTTATTAAGATCAGAAAAAACCCCACCATAATAACTAAATAAAACCTAACAAAAAAACCCCAAAACAAACAAACAAACAAACAAAACCACAACCTAAACAAACAAAAAACCCATCAAAACTCAAAGAAATCTCACTCTCTGAATAAATGTGTCAAGGAAGAATGTTGGAAAGAAGAATTAAAGAATCTTACTACCTTTTGATTTTTTAATCTTTGTTTTCCCTTAGTCTGTTTAACCCCTTGTCTGTACCCTTTTCTTCACATGGCCTATCCCACAACCACTTAGGACAAGAGCAGAAAAGCCTTTATTTCTTTCTGAAGCACTGAAACAAAAAAAACTACAGTAGGCCTGTCTTGTTCTCCTCAACCTTGTTCATGCTGGAAATATTAAGAAGAGTCACAAGAGAATGCTGTCAACCTCACAGAATCTCTGCAAGTCACTGGCTTCCACTGATCTGTTCAATGAAAGTGAACAGTCTCCCAGAGGCAAGTAACATGGAAGGCTGTGAGACTTCTCCAAAACAAAGAATAGGATTTTCTTCTAGAGAGATCTTCTAATATACCCATATCAAACATTTATGATAGTGTCAAAATATTTTTGTATAGCTGTATTTGCATTGGCTTCTTATCAATTTCTGGCCTTAAATGTATTGCTTAATAACACATAAAAAGAAACAGAATGATCAGCTCTGATAGATTTGGGAAGAGCAACGGACATCATCTACTTAGACTTGTGCAAGGCATTTGACACTGTCCCGCATGACATCCTTGTCTCTAAGATGGAGAGACATGGACTTGATGGATGGACCACTCAGTAGATAAGGAACTGGCTAGAAGGACGCACTCAAAGAGTTGTGATCAATGGCTCAAAGTCTAGGTAGAGACCAGTGACAAGCACAGTTCAGAGTTCCTCAGGAGTCTGTTCTGGGCCCCGTGCAGTTTAACATCTTTGTCAGTGACACGGACGCTGGCACTGAGCACACCCTCAGCAAGTGTGCCAATGACACCAAGCTCTGTGATGCAATGAAATCACTTGAGGAAGGGAGGCCATCCAGAGAGACCTTGACAGGCTTGAGAAATGGGCCAATGCAACCTGCATGAGGTTCAACAAATCAAAGTGCAAGGTCCTGCACCTGGGTTGGGCCAATCCCAGGCACAATTACAAACTGGGAACAGAGTTGGGTGAGAGCAGGCCAGAAGAAGACTTGGGGGTGTTGACTGGCAAGAAGCTCAACATGTGCTGGCATTGTTCTCATTCAGCCCAGAAGGCCAACTGTATCCTGGGATGCATCAAGAGGGTTATGGCCAGCAGATCAAGAGAGGTTATTCTCCCCTTTCATTCTGCTCTTGTGAGAGCCCATCTCAAATACTGAGTCTAGTTCCAGTGTCCCCACTATAACAGGGACATAGACCTGTTGGAATAAGTCCAGAGGAAGGCAACAAAGTTCATTCAGGGGCTGAAGCATCTCTATTATGAGGACAGGCTGAGGGCACTGTGATTGTTCAGCCTGGAGAAGACCTTTTAACTGCCTTCCAATACCTGAAGGGAACCTACAGGAAGGCTGGAGAGGGACTTTTCACAAGAGTGTCCAGCGACAGGACAAGGGGAAATTATTTTAACCTGAAGGAGAGTAGGTTTAGACTAGATCTTAGGAACAAGTTCTTTAGTACAAGGGTGGCAAGACTCTGGAACAGCTTGTCCAGAGAAGCTGTGGATGGCCCCTCCCTGGAGGTGTTTAAGGCCAGGTTGGATGAAGCCTTAAGCAACCTAGTCTACTTGAGACACGTCCCTGCCCATGGCAGGGAGGTTGGATTACATGATCTCTAGGGTCCCTTCCAATCTATGATCAGTATATGTGGAATTTTGGTCTTCTGTGGCTAACATCTGCAACCTGTATATTCATACTCCCAAAGCCATCACATAGGACTATTTTCAAATACAGTAACACAAGAGTACAGACCGGTTAGTATCTTCCAATATGTTTCATTCTCTGCTTTTTCTTTAACATTGGTGAAATCAGTCTTTTCTGAAATAACATATACCAAAAATTCACTGTTTCTTTGAGGCTTTTGGACATCTAGTAATGTATTTACACTTTGGAGTCAAAATTAACTCTGTTAGTGAAAACTCCTTAAGCCGCTGTTACAAAATTTTACTGAAATGTGGCAATGTTACACTGCTCCAGAACAGCAACTCCTGTATGCTGTATTTTTATAAACATTCCTTATCATGGTTAACCATGAGAAAGTAATTCTGAAGCAAAACTAAAAGTGAATTTTTGCATACCAAGCCAAAATACTGCTACTGGAAGAGTTTCATGCTGTTCCAAAACCACTAGCAGCAGCTGAACTCTGTCAGTAACTGGTCTTCAAGTTCTAGCAGTCAGTTGCAGTGGGAATTTCTACCTTTTTCTCCAGAACCAATTCAACTGGAATCATAAGACACTGAACTAATGATACTAGATAGCCACAGTAGTACAGTTAAAAGCCTACAGTTAATGCTTTGAGAGCAATAAAGATAGCAGTTGTGAAAAACTTCTGCACAAGTTTCCTAAGCATACGCCCACTCCCTCAGCAAGGTAAGCTCTAAGGGAAGTCATATAAAAAGAAAAATGTTACTGGTACCAGGATGTGCAGACATTCAGTATTAAGAGAGGCAAATCACACAATGTTCTAACAAAAAGCTAGGCATTCAAGGATTAATGTTTTTTCTTACTGTACTACTAGTTGCTGGCACACAGATCCATTATCTGTTATCAGTTCATTCAGTTTTAATTCAAGGTGAACCTTTCCCTGAAAAAAAACAAAAAAAAAAACAAACAAGAGAGAAACAAATAGTTTTAAAAGCCTGTATTTTAAAAGTGGTGATTAGAAAGATAACAGTTTACAGTTAGAAGCTATTTAAGGTAATTGCAATATATCTACTTCAAGTAAATCATAGAATCATTTTGGTTGGGAAAGACCTTTAAGATCATTAAGTCCAACCATTAACCTAACATTACCAAGCCCACCACTAAACCATGTCCCTAAGCACCTGGTCTACACATCTTTTAAATACCTCCAGGGTTGATGGTGACTCCACCACCCCCCTGAGCAACCTGTTCCAATGCTTAATAACTAATAACCCTTTCAATTAAGTTTTTCCTAACATCCAACCTAAACCTCCCCTGGTGCAACTTGAGGCTATTTCCTCCTACTATCTGTTACTTGGGAGAAGAGACTGAGCCCCACCTCTCTACAGCCTCCTTTCAGGTAGTTGTAGATGGTGATAAGGTCTCCCCTCAGATTCCTTTTCTTCAGGCTAAACAACCCCAGTTCCCTCAAATATGTATTTTAAAGCACGTATCATCCAAGTTGAATATAACCACCACATTTGAACTTTGAGTAACAATGATAAACAGAATTATCCTCAGCTGCAGACAGAACATGAATGGGTGAAGCCTCCAGATGTAACACAAAAAACATGTCTTCCAGCATAAGGAAGTACCAAAAGCCAAAGTCCCTTCCAGGTTTTTTGTCCTAAGCATGGGATGAACTCTTGAACAGACAGTGAATTTATGAGTATTCCAGAAGGTTCTAAAATGTCCTTGGACTCTGAAGGCAGTTATGTCTATTTAAAAAAACAGAGTAGCACACAGTAGCCATAACCAGCTAACATCCAGCTGTGAAATCCTGTCCATCCCACCAGACTGAAGATGATTTACAAATGTATTATGCATCACAGTGCAGCTTTCAACTATCTCATTAAGTCTGCTGATGTAGTCATGCAACAGTAACCACAACCAAAAGGAGAGGAAAAGGTAGCAGTCATTGCTGAACCTGGCTTCCTCCTGTTCTTTTTCCAATATGGTAGGCTTTTTTAAGAAAAAGAATCCATAAATGATGGCACAGCATGGGTTAACTTCAGAACTCACCAAGGGCCAGCCTACTCTACCTTCTCAGTAAAAGGCTCCAAAAACTTCAAACCACGATATGCAACTTAATCGAGATGACGAAAAGTTGGTACTATAACCTTGCTCCAAACAGAATCACAGAATGGCAAAGGCTGGAAGAGATCTCTGTGGATCATTTAGTCCAACCCTCACTGGAAAGCAGGGTCACCTATAGCAGGCTGCCCAGGACTGTGTCCAGGCAACTTTTCAGTATCTCCAGAGAAAGAGTCTACACAGTCTCTCTGGGCACCTGTTTCAATGCTCTGCCCCCCTTGAAGTAACGAAGCTTTTCCTTATGTTCAGATTGAACTTCCTGTGTTCCAGTTTATGCCCATTGCCCCTTGTCCTGTTGCTGGCACCACTGAAGAGAGTCTGGCCACATCCTCTTGACACCTTTTACATTTTGATAATCATTGGTAAGAACCCATGAAGAACTTGATATTCTCTTCTTAGCCATTCCTCTTAAGAGAGATGCCCCAGTCCCTCAGTATATCCACAGACTTCTGTTGGACTCTCTCTAGGAGTTACTTGTGTCTCTGTGGTGGGTTAACCCTGGCTGAGCACCAGATGCCCACCAAGCCACTCTATCACCATCCCCCTTTCCTCTTCTTCCTCTGCAGAGCAAAAGGGGAAAGGAAAATAAAATGGAGATAAAACCCCTTGTGGGTAAAAACAAAGGCAGTTCAATGGAAAAGCAAAGCCAAGCAATGCTGCATGCAGAAGCGAAGAGGAAAAAACCCAAAGACTTATTCTCTGCTTCCCATCAGCAGGGGATGTCTGGCCCCTTCCTGGGAAGCTGGGCCCCAAAACACATAGCAGTTGCTGCGGACGACCAAGGAGTAGCCCACCTCCTCACCCCCTCCTCCTCCTTTGTACTACCTTTATAGCTGAGCCAAAATCACATGGTGTGGAACATCCCTTTGGTCAGTTCAGGTCAGCTGCCCTGGTTATGTCCCCTCAAGCTCCTGCCCCCCCCCATTCCACTGGGGGGAAGCCTTGGTGCTGTACGAGCACTGCTCAGTGGTGGTCACAACATGGGTGTTACCAACACCCTTCTAACTCCCAGCACAAGAGCACTGCACCAGGAGGGCTGCACTGGGAAAACAGCTCAGCCAGACCCAATACAGTCTCTTGAACTGGGGAGCCCAGAACTGGACACTGTACTCCAGATGTGGCCTTACTAGGGCAGAGTAGAAGGGGAGTGGAACCTCACTCAACCCACTGGCTGGACTCTTCTTAAGGCACCCCAAGATAACATTTGCCTTCTTAGCCCCAAGGGCACACTGCTGGCTCATAGTTAACTTGTTAACCACCCGGACTCCAAGGTCCTCCATGGAGCTGCTTTCCAGCAGGTCAACACCTAACCTGTACTGGTGCACTGGATTATTATTCCCTGGGTACAGGGCTCTATGCTTGCCCATGTTGAAATTCATGAGGTTTCCCTCTGCCCAACTCTCTAGTCTGTCCAGGTCTCACTGAATGGCAGCACAGCCTTCTGGTGTGTCAGCCAATCCTCCTAATTTTGTTCCACCAGCAAACTTTCTGAGGGTACAATCTATACCTTTATCCAGGTCACTGATGAATATGATGAACAAAACTGGACCCAGTACTGGAACTTCACTAGCTACAGGCCTCCAACTAGACTCTGCTCCACTGATCACAACCTTCTGAGCTCTGTCATTCAGCCAGTTCTCAGTTCACCTCACTGTCCACTCATCTAACCCACACTTCCCAAGCTTAACCTAGAGGATGTTATGGGAGACAGTGTCATAAGCCTTACTGAAATCAAGGTAGACTACACTCGCTGCTCTCCTCCCATCTACCCAGCCAGTCATGACATTGTAGAAGACTGTGAAATAGGCCAAACATCATTTTCCCTTGGTGAATCCATGCTGACCACTCCATTTTTATCTACACATTTAGCAATGACCTCCAGAATAAGCTGTCCCATCACCTTTCCAGGGACAGAGGTGAGTCTGCCTGGTCTGTGGTTTCTTTGGTCCTCCTTATTGCCCTTATTGAAGACTGGAGTGATACTGGTTTTCTTCCAGACCTCAGGCACCTCTCCTCTTCTTCAATCTTTCAAAGATCATGAAGAATGGCTTAACAATAATAGCTGCCAGCTCCCTCAGCACTCATGGGTGCATCCCATCAGAGCCCATGGATTTGTGAGTGTCCAGCTTGCCTAAATGACCTCTATCCAGCAGCAAAACAACAACAAAAATCCAGCTAAGATCAAACACAGAGCAGGTGCTTTCTAAAAATCAAAGTACTTCTATACACTTGCAGTGGCTGGGGAGAGGCCACTCTTCTGCCATAAACACTTGAAAAGAAATATTTATCAGCTTTCTTTCACCAAAAACTTACATTAACTCAAGCACACGGTGCTTTTATTCTGATGAACTTTTAATCACCATCACTTCAGACTACCTATATGTACAGATCTGTGGAATTTGGATTCTGCATAGAGAACTACTGGTCTACAGCTTCTGCATTTCGAGTGGACTGTGACCTAGAGAAGCCCAAAATTTATTACAAATAAGGCAGTTTTAGATAATGACTGGTCTGTTTATTATCCCACATCCCCAGCTCAGTTTTCTTTTGTAGGAATCAGCAAGATTAATTCTTGGTAATTCCACAAAAGACAAGACGTTGCATTTAATGTACTTATTCTAAGCCTTTCTAGAAACTGTCAGTGTACCTGATACACAGGCACCTTATACCAAATTTAGCATGTATGAAAAATAGGTCACTCGTAGACAGAAAGTACAGTGTTCTAGAAACAAAATTTAAGGCAAAAAAAAAAAACAAAACCCACAACCAACCAAGCAAACTGCAATGTATCCTGTATATAACAAGCATATAACAAAACAAATACTTCTAAGCCATCCTAGTGCCTTGCAGTCAGCATAAATTCTGGAAAATACTCACATGGAGGGAACTAGAGGAAAAAACATCAACTGCATGTATGGTGCCATCGTAAGGAGACAGCACACCCAAAAACCATTCCATCCTCTCCCCCCCACCTACAACTGTTATCTAGCTTTATAGAATCATAGAATTATTAATGTTGGGAAAAGATCTCCAAGATCATCAAGCCAAACCATCACCCAACACTACCACAACCATTAAACCATGTCCCCAACTGCCACATCCACACAATTTTTTTGAACACCTCCAGGGATTGCGACTCCACCACCTCCCTGGGCAACCTGTTCCAATGCCTCACTACTCTTTACTGAAAGAAATTCTTCCAAACTTATATAAAACATTTGATGTACTTTTCCTGCACATACACTACGTGAAATTGTGTTATTTTCAGCCATGTCCCACCAGTAATCTTAGGAATCTCCTATGAATACAGTTTAGTAAGGTATGGCACATTCAAACCAAACAGATGTCAACTAAATTTGGCAAATGGGAACTGTTCTCAGCTCTGCTTTTACAAATTTCATAGAAAAAGGAAGCAGGTCAGAAGAGAAACCTAGCTAGGTGTCCTAACTCAAGGATTAACATGAAAGGAACACACCTTAGCAGAAAATGTCATCCCTTTAAGGGAAATGTCATGCAGGAGATTTACACATCTCTCAGCCATCGAAAAGTATCAATAGAGCTTACATGTAACTGTGAGCTACAAAATCACGAAAAACTAAAACCTTTTTATTTCCAATATGTACGAAATTGCTAAATTCTATTAACATAATAATTGATTTTCTTATTTACATAGTATTATGACAAAAAGTAATCTTTCATTCAGTAAATTTTTCTGACCAAGAAAAAACATAGCAAGCATGACAATATTTAACACAAAGCAGACACTGCATTTCAGTTTATATCTGGAAGGGACATCCTAGAATATTCAGCGATTAGAGGGAAGAATTGGAAACAGAATGAAACAACTCAAAGTTGGGTTAGATAATCCGTAGGTCCGTTCTAACTGAACTATTCTGCTGTATTCTACCCTAACTGAGTGAGGATTGATTTTCAACAGATAACAGAAAGTGGTATTCAGACGTTTTGAAAATCTGTCTTCAGGTAAGGCAATCACATGCCCTCCTATACACCTAACAGCTGCATGCTAAACTTACAGCTCATAGATGCTAGAAAATAACGTGACTTTTTTTTGAGAATTCTGTGCACGTTCACCTCTTGTAAAAGTAGACAGGGTTCTCCCTATACAGAGGGATTTCCCAGTTACTAGAAAAATACAAACACGCCCAAGTTCAACACTTTTGACCTTAGGCAAATCGGAAAAAAGTATTAAAATCTAGTAAACTGTTTATCACAGCAACAAGGCTAAGAGAGTCAAGAATGCTGTTCTGTTTTCTTCCTCAAAACAAAAAGATAATCGCTGCAATTTTCTCATTTTTATGTATTACTAGAAGAATCATGTCAGGAGAACTTGAACCACAGACCAAGCTAAAACTCTGAAGTGCAAGTTACTTGATATGGAATGCAGAAAATACTTCAAAATAAGATAAATGAGCACAGCACAATTTTGGACACTTTAACCATTTCATATCACATAACCAGTCATCATTTCAGATAACGCCAAAACTGACTAAAAAAAAAAGATTCAGTAGTTCCCTAAACCATCCCCTTGTCTCAAGTACATTGCTCCTCTTGCAAAGATTATAGACATCAACTCTGTTACAACTTTTCCCACACAGCTGCTTCAAGACTTCTGCCAGTTTTAAGCACCAAGAGGAAAAACACAGCCAATGTAGAAAGGCAGCATATGCATTATTCTCTAATCAAGCTGAAAGACAACTGTCTCACAAGAATTACAAATGCTAACCTCTGTCTCCTACAGCTCAATATAAACTTCTACCATCACATGCACTTATCTATATTTAATTTTAAAAATGTAAATGCTCAATTTAATAGTTACCTGAACCTCCAAATTAGAATCAACAGGTTGAAGCATAAACCAGTTCTCTTTTCCTGTGTAGTTGCATAAATCTTCTTTTTTGATTGCTACCTTTCCTGGGGGACAGGGGCAGGGAGAGATTAAGTACCATTTTCATCTGATTAGAGCAAGTATTTAAATCAATTGTAATTTTTTTTTTTTAAATTCTTGCCTTTAGGGGTTTTTTTAAGATGATGATGCTATACAAAAACCTTATGGAAACAAGGAACATGAAGCATAGGTAAAGCAGAAGAATACCTTATATAAAGCCAAATAAAATTAATTATGATGTGTTATCTTTGATACCACTAATAACAAGATTACGTAAAACAAAGAACACGTTTGTGGCTGGAAATAACATAATAAAGATTTGAGAGAACAGTAACAGTGTTGAAGAATGTTTAAATACAAAACTGAAGGTATATGCCTTTTATTCTTCTGCCTGATATTTAGAGCTATTATTATACCAAATTATCTGGCATCCTAGTGCAAATTATTTCCTTCCTCAATATGAAGGCTTCTTTCACAGTGGATTGTTATAGCTTTATAGCAGCTATATCCAAATAGCAGCTGCAACAGAGTCATTATGCAGGGTGGGGAATCCACCTCCTGTAATTTTTCACCTAAGCTACATTAAACATTTTGCACCACCTTGTAAGTCATTAAGTGACACGTTGCACTGACAGAGAAAATACAAATATCTATAAATAGTTTTAATAATTATTCCACAATTGCACTTATTGTGGGATTACCCTACAGTTAATTCTTTAAAGATCTAAAGGAAGTAGTAATTATTCAAGGAAGTAGTAATTATTCAAGTTCTCCAATGAAGTACAAGTGGAACAAAACCCCAAACAATTAAAAAAAAGTGTATGGAGACTACAATGATAAGACTATAAAACATCCTAGTGGCCCAAAAATACACATATTTTAGTAGAATATAATAAAGCAAGGAAACAAAGTCCTGCTTTTCAAACTTTAAAGGAACAGTTTGTTTAAGTGCACTATACACTGATTTGAAAAAAGCATAATTTCAATAGTTGTATCCTTAATACTACAGATGCTGATACTGAAAATAACCAAATGTTATGCAAGATGTAGACCGCACCCCAGAACTTACCTATACGCAGGTCTTTTTGTAGAACACTTTTGTCATAAATGTAGAAGGACAACCACTGGAATGTTCTTGGAATCTCAAAGTAAAACTCTTCCCCAAAATAAGGACTAAAAAGAAAGACTGAAAGTTAACATGGAAAAACACTGTAATTTATACAGAAGACAAACAGTAAAATGCTACATTTTTACTGTAGTCCCAGACCTTGGTCTTTAGCACTATATTTATCTGTCATAAAACTCATCCACAACCATTTCATTGCAAAAACATACAGTAGCACTGCAAGATAAAACTTCATGAGAATGTCTTACGTGTGCTCAAAAAAAAAGGCACACACAGTTGTCTCCTTGGAAATTGCAATTCTATTTTTCTGTCTTGAAATTATTCTAACCGGTTCTCTGACCACCCCAAATTACTTCGTGAGGCACTCAAGTTTTAGGTCTCTTTTTTCATTCAGTACATAATTAAATTACATTAAAAGACAATTTATTAATTACTTCAGTAACAGACTTTTATTTGATTCTAACTTCTGTGTCAAACTTGATGCTCAAAGATTCAGGCCCGTAAAAAGAAGCCATAAGCATTAGGAAATATAAAACAGAACAGTCAAAAGAAAGTTTATCTCAAATACACACATTCTCCTGCATGCTGAAATAGTCACATTTCTTTCTTTAATGAAGTCAAATGTAATGTTTACAGTTCACCCTACTTTACTGCCATTTGCAGAAACCTCTGCGTAAAATACTCCGGTATCCTCTTATGTTAGACTTTACACACCTTGTGATCTTCACTGAAGGAATTTATACTTACATTAAATTTAATGAGTACTTATTGATGCAATCATAGACAGTACTTAGAACGTTTTATTTCAAAAGACTGAAAAGGAACCCAGTGTTATTTGTGTCACTGCAAGTCATGAATCCTGACAAATCAAGTGCCTGCACCTCCTCACCCTCCCATCACTATTTTGGAACCACTGGATTCTTAAAGACTTAAACTACTTCCAATTACAATGTATTAATATCACCAGGAAAAGGCGTGCAGCTTCATAAAACCAATTTTAGCCTCTGCTTTCTTTCCACAGAGAAGTACTGTGATGACAGTTATACCAAACCCAGAAAACAAATTTGGGTTTTTTTGTTTCCCAGGAAAGTACCTTTCTGACACCATATTGTTACAAGACTTCATTAATGAAGTTAATACAAATACGCTTGCAACAACCAGTTAAAAGCATTAGCCACAAAAAGGTATATTAGGACGAATAGGCAATCATCCCTACTGTATTCCCTCCAAAATAGTTGCAGGAAAAAAACCCACAAATACTCAAGGACCAGTGGCTCATTAAATAAAAATAAGAAAGGAGCTGATACAAATACACATCAGTATTAGACTCTGCACTATGCTGAGACATAACTTAAGAATTCTCCATGGAAAAATTTGCTTGTGTTTTTTCACCTTCCCAGCCCACCCCCTTTTTTTTTTTTTTTTTAAGACTTTTAATTTTCAAACCCAGCAAAATCAGCTTTAATTTTGAGGGTTGGGGTCTTCTTGTCAGCACGATCACTAAAGGTATAAATTCATGAGCATAACCTTTAGCAACAGTGCAGTCCTAGGCAGCCTCATTTCCTTATCACTTTGGCTGCTCATTTTAATTATATTGACATAACTCAGACCAAAAAAATAAGAAAAAAAGGCTTATTTTAGACTTGGGTCAATGCAATGATATGGCTCCCCTAACAGCTGCATCGGTACAAGGAGATATTACAGCAGAAGGAGTGAGCAGTGGGTGAACTAGCTGGCACTGGTATAAAGAGAAACTCACTCAGCTTCAGTCAGACATCCTAAGGAGAACACTAGATGATGATGTACCATATCATCTTCTGCTTATCACTAAGCATTAAGTCCCTATACTTGCTGGATCTATGTAACTCTATGTATCCAGTTATAATCAGATAACTAGTCTGGGATGGAGAGTATTAGTAGAGATTTCCAAAAACCCATTTAGCAGCCATATTCCATGACTAAGCAGAGCAAACTTCCGACTCCTGTAGCTTCCCTGGCATAGAATAATCAGCCACCAAAAATAATTACTTTGACCTCAACATTACCTAAAGTCTCAGATTTGACAAGAACAAGCAGGTCAATAGAACGAGCATAAGTAGGCAGTAATGCATTGTTTTACCCATGCTGATACATTTTTCCTTACCTATGTTATCACCACTGCCATATGAATCAGCTGCTGACTATTCTTCAGCAAAGTATGAGGCACAGAAAAATTCAAGGTGGAAAATGCAAAAGATTACTAATTAAATTCTTAGGTGAATACAGAACTGGCAGAAGGGGTAAAATAGGTTATACCAAGAAGGAATAATTAAAATGGCTAACTTTACCTGTTCCTCAGGGATTAAGTCAGTTCAGTAATTTCATTTGTGATTTTGATATGAGAACTTTAAGACTGTGACAGATACAAGATTAGAACACAGTGCTAATTTAAAAGTAAGACTAGACTGGCATACAGGAAGAACCACATTAAAGTAACACAGCAGATTAAATTTAAATGTGTGACAAACATTTGCTCTTCCTTTCCTTATTACATTTAACTGGTAGTTTTACGGCAGAAACAGAACAATGCCCCTAAATCTATCATTTGATTTCTACCCCAATAAGATAATAAATTTTTGCTATAACCTTTCTTCTGCTGATCACTAGTCCAATATAGAATGGTATTACCATTAATAGGCAGACCAGCAGCCAAACTGCTCCCTCTCCTTCCACATCACACACCAAAGATCCAAGGTGCCAGCCCTCACCCACCACAGTGGATGTGAAGAAGGGAGCAAGCCGGGTGAGGAGCCAAGCCATGGGCAATGGTAGCAGCCAGGCCATGAGCCCAGTTATAGAGCAGGGACTCAGAGACAGCTTCGTGTGCTGGCCCTGCCATCCGGGGAACTCCCCTTGCCATGAAGAGCTGGGGAGTCCCTCCTATAGCCACAACCCGCACACAGCACATGCACTGTGTGATACTGTTATCACCACCACGTCTCCACAGTAAGGGAGCATAGTGTCCCTCATTACACAGAAACTGAGACTCTTCACATCGTCCTCGCACTCTCACTGGCTCTGCACTGGGACTGTAAATAAGGTTCTACACCACCTAGTTATTCTCGCAAGTAACACTTATTTGAGTGGACATGTTCCTATTTTTCTTGACTCAGCTTCAGGATTCCTTCCCTGCAGCTATTACTTCAGCTAGTTCAGGAGGGCCACTTGTCCCTTGAACCCATACTTTTGCTCCATTACTAAAACTGGTGGATCCAAACCCTTTATCCCCATGTACACTGGTAAGTTAGGGTGGTTCCCTCTTCATCATTGTTTTTAAAACTGGCAGTATCAGCAACTGTGCTATTCTATCATGGGGCTGAACAACCAAATTTTGTTCACCATTATTTAACAAGATTACCTTAATTTCTCATTGATGGTCTGCATCAATCACTCCTCCCATGACTTGAACACCCCCTAGGGCTAAATTTGAGTGAGTAGTTATCAGACCAAAGTGTCCCAAGGGAATCTGGACTCCTACCCTGATGTTAATAACTCTCATCTGGTTTTGACTTATTTTTATCAATTCTAATGCATAAAGACCTAACCCAGCAGCCTCTGGAGCGTCCCTTTAGGGGGCCACTGCACCCAGGATAACTTTCCAGCCAGTCAAAGTTTCATTGAACTGTTAGAGGCTGTATCTGCAAACTGGGCGTAGTTGTGAGCATGTAGGGAGTCTCCATCTCCGTGTGGGTCTATTGTTGAGAGTATGTCATGCATCTGTGAGAGGAGTTCTCCACCTGCACAGGTTTCCATCTCCCAGCTTCTTTAACTGCTCCTTTAATAGCACATTCATCCGTTCAATCAATCATGCAGCGTGTGGATAATATAGGAAAAATCCACCAAATATTTTGCTGCTTGGCATATTGCTGGACAAATTTGTTTAAAAAATGAGACCCATTATCCGTTAGAATCTGTAATGGGATTCCATAGTACCAGATCATTATGTCTATGGTACAGATAGTACACTATAGTGAGTAGCTTTTTCACAGGGATGAGCAATCAAATATCAAAGTATGTGTCTACTGCTGTATGTGCAAATGCACTTACATCCTCGGTCCTGGGGTAAAGATCCAATGTAGTCCACCTGCCAGATTTATCCTGGCAATTCCCCTCTCTCCAGTTTTCCTTTCACAATATTTGGCACCAGACATTTATGAGTGTGCTGGCACATGGGGCATCAGGCAGTTATGGTTTTGATCACATCAAGTGACATTACTATGCCACACTCTTGGGTCCACTATTAAGTGGCCTTCTCAAGACATTCACACTTCTGGTGTGCCCATTTCACCAAGCCTTCATGGTCCTCCTCCTGAGGGAAGTTCAATCCAGCTTGGGAAATTTTTGCCCAGTTGTCAGTGACAGAATTATTAAATTGTTCTAGTGAATTTATATTACTATGGGCATCAATATGAAATACAGTCACCTTAGTTCTTTGAATTATTTCCAGAGTTCCTTTCCACAGACATCTTTGTCTAGGTTTTGCCAAGAATTATCCAGTTCCTGGCTACCCATATTGGCAGCCAAGTAGCCAACCCCTTAGCACTGACCAAGAATTGGTGTATAGATGACACCCCCAAATCCTCTTGTTTTAAAGCCATATAATATGCTGTATATAACTCAGCATATTGGCTACTTCTCCCTTCTCCTGTTTTCTCTAAAAATTTCTCCAAGTGAGGAAGACAGGCTACTGCCTTCCAAAATCTTTTTCCTCATATATATTTAGCTGACTCATCTGTAAACCAGGCATGTTCCTTTTCAAGAGGCCTTAGCTGATCCAAGGTCTTTCCCCATCTCACAGGGGATTCCTGTTCAACTGTAGGATCAAACTTTACTTCTAGATCCTTCACGGGGGCAGCTACTACTTGCTCATGGAGTGCAGCAACCCCCACCTCAGCTCTGTCCTGAACATACCACTTCCATTTGATAATGCTTGGTTCCCAAGCGTGCCCAATCCAGTGGGTTTTCTGAGAATTTTTAACCCACGGCATAACAGGGATTTCAAGACAAAGAGCCACTTGGTGTCCTGTTGTGAGTTGTTACATTTCCACCAATGCCCAATAGCAGCCTAACAGCTGTTGCTCAAAGAGAGTACAGTTATTTCCTGCCTCTGGCAATTTTCTTCCCCAAATTCCTAAAGTGACTTTCTTCTTTCCCTGCTTTTGCCAGAGGCCCCAATTAGCATATGATCCATTTACAGATACATTCAACTCCACTTCTCCTTTTTGCATGGGCCATAAATCTAGTGCCCTTTGAATAGCCTCTTTTGCTAATTCAAAAGCAGCCTGCTGTTCTTTTCCCCATTCAAATTCATATTTCTTCCTGGTCACTTCATAGAATGGGGCCAAAATCTGCCCTAAATGTGGAATGTGTTGCTTCCAAAAGCTGAACAGTCCAATCTCTGTGCCTCTTTCTTATTCTGTGGTACTGCAAAGTGCAGGATTTTCTGTCGGGCTTTAGGTATTATCTCCCGATGTCCACAGTGCCAATGGATTCCCAAAAATTTAACTGTTTGAGATGCTCCTTGAATTTCAGTAGGATTAATTTTCCAACCTTTCTGTTGCATATGGTCCACAACCAATCTGAGTATTTGCTGTAACTCCTCTCATTGGTCCCTGAGTGAGGATGTCATCTATAGAACGTACTATCTGCATACAAGGAGACAGTTTTCCTTCATCCAGGTGTTCAGCCACTATTCAATGACCAACAATAGCTGGACTATGCACCCATCCTTGAGGCAGCCTGGTGAAGGTATACTGCCGTCCCTACCACGTAAAGGCAGATTGATCCCAATGCTCCTCTGCAATAGGGATAGTAAAAAACACATCAGCTAAATCAACCACGGCACACCAAGTTCCAGGATGCTTCTGAACTCTATTATAAAGTGACAGTGTCAGGTACAGCTGCTGTGAGAGGTGCGGTGTGCTTAATTCCCTGAAATCTACAGTTATTCTGCATGACCCATCCCTCTTTTTAACAGGACAAATCAGATTGTTCCAGGATGTAGGTGTTGATTTTAAAACTCCTGCAGATAATAAATTCTTAATTGTTTGGGAAATCTCTTCATGCCCACCTGGAATCCTGTACCATTTCATTGTCACAACTTTGGCTGCAGCCAGAATCTGCACAGAAGACATTTTACTTTTCCTGCTAGAATTGCCTAGGCACTGATACAGTTCTTTACTCCAAATTGGTATTTACCATCAGGGAGGTTCAAGGTTAATCCTTTTAGAATATCTATTACTATTGTATGTTCTGAGACAGGAATATCATAACCTGACACTATTGTTTTAGGTTTCCAATTTTCATTTCTATCTGGGTTTGCACACCTTTAATTTGTTTTCCTCTCAAGCCTTAATAATCACAACCTGTCCTCTGAATTTCTTAGGATTTCCATAAGTTAGAGAGGCCTTCTCTCCAGTATCAGCCAGAGCTTTTACTGTTTGTGAGGACTGTTTTTTCCAGAATATGTACAGCTCCACGTACAGTTGCCAGTCCTCTCGTTCCCACTGTACCAGAGCATGGCCATCATTTCAGTCTGAGTTGAGATGTTGTGTTATTCCACTGAGTTCCTTCCCAGGATACAGGTCAGAATACAGTTTCCAACTGCCTTCTCCCTCAGAACAGCTGATCCATTCGCAGGGAGCTTTCCGTGGGCAAATGTGGAGTACTGTTGAGTTTCCAGAGGACGTGCCAAAGGCTGAACTGCTTCTGAGTTGTTCACTTTATACCTCTGCACTTTTCTGCGGGGTTTATGTAACCCTTTCTGCCTGTATATTCTCCATAGTTTCTGGGTTTCAGCACCATCAGTTTTGCTACAGGGTACTCCATCCTTTAACAAAGCCACAAACAACTCCCCTCGAGGGATTCTGTGTTGGCTAGTCCTATGGCATTGGGTTTCTCAGTCTTCATTCTCCCAGGGGCCCCACTGAAGCTGGGTACTTTGATTTCTTTCAGTCTCTCCTGGGCCCCATTCTCCAAGATCCCGCAGTTGCTGTATTTTATCAATTACTTCTCTGATGGAGCTCCCCGTCTCGTTAAGTAAAAGCGTCATCATTGTATGTTTACAGGCTGGTGGAGCAGTTATAATGGCATTTCTCAAAGGAACAGTTAATGCAAATTGCATTAAGACATCGCCTTGGCCAGCAAAGATAGCTCACTTCATCCCTTCTTCTTTCACGTGTTGAATTCCATCTCACAGGGCGTGCCGCGGCTGCCCCGACCCTGGCCAGGCACTCTCCACCAGGTATGTATTTCTACATCCTACAGTGGCCAAGGCCAACAAATCAAGTCGTTCTATCACTGTTCCGAAACGTGTCTTGCACAAGGGAATCACAACTCAGCATCACAAATTTCCTGGAGTCTGTCTCATCAAGAATCATCCCTCATCATATAGGCACCATCCACGAGAGCAGGAGGTTCTCCTGGTCATTGTTTAAGTCACCCAATAACGTCATTTACCTATTGTTGTGTGTAATCTTCTAATGCATCTTTTCTCAGCAAGTGCCTGTTGTCATCCAATTCTGCCCTTTGCTTATACACTGGTCTTACATCATGAGGCTTACTTGATGAGCCATCCTCATCAGAGTCTGCTGAGTACCAGACATCATCATTATCCTCCTCTTGTATTGCACCTGAGTGAACCTCTCTCCAAATAACTTGTCGCCTCTTATTCTCATGGTGGACAACTCTCTTTAGCTTTTTTGGGTGACATCTGGGAAACACCCAGTTTATCAGCTAGCAGCTCATTTGGGCACTGTAACATTGTAATCTGATTCTGTCAATCATTGAGCTGTCGCTCCAAATGGGAGTGCTGCGATACCAATTGTTCTTTTAGTTGGTGCTGTTTCTTATTCCATGTCAGCAACATCCATCCCCGTCTGACAACATTCTCTCCTTTTTGGTAGGATGATTTCTGGACATTATCTAGGATAGCATGAGGTTCGGCATCTGCTAATTGACCCTCCCACTGTCTGCACGGTCCAGCAATCTCGGCCAGCTCACGCGCTAACGGGCGGCATGGAGGGTCCCTCTAGTCAGAGGTTCCAGCTGTGGCTGTCCACGACACCAACTTTCTTCTGCTGACCGCTAGCCCAATATAGAATGGTATTACCATTAATGGGCAGACCAGCAGCCAAACTGCTCCCTCCCCTCCCACATCACACACCAAAGATCCAAGGTGCCAGACCACCAGAGGGAGGCACAGGTCAATGCCCTCACCCACCACAGTGGATGTGAAGAAGGGAGCAAGCCGGGTGAGGAGCCAAGCCATGGGCAATGGTAGCAGCCAGGCCATGAGCCCAGTTACAGAGCAGGGACTCAGAGACAGCTTCATGTTCTGATCCTGCCACCCTGGGAACTCCACTTGCCATAAAGAGCTGGGGAGTCCCACATGCACTGTGTGGGCAGAGCTCCCAAAGCCACTGCAAGCACAGTCAGTTCTTACAGAAGTGGCTTCCTGCCCTGCCTCCAAGTCAATGTGGAAGGAGGGGGCATCTCTTGGTGATCTCCTCATCAGTTCCCACCCACAGCTGCCCAGACCCTGGGTAAAAAAGTCAATCAAGAGGGTCTAACTTGCCTGGTTGTGGACATCATCCATATGCCAACCCTCATTCAGGGCTGGGGGTTGAACCCCAGCATTTCAAACCTTGCATGCAAACAAAGTTCAGTTTCAAACTAAATCAAATTTCTTTCTTTTTTAAGTAAAAAAAAAAAAAGCAACACACACACTATAGCTCCTCCCATCCCCAATTCCTCATATTACACCACAGATCTTTGAGGAGGATTGCAGATATTCTTTGAACTTTCCAAGGAAAAAACCATTTTTTTTTCTTCAGAACCCACAGAAAACCCACATCATGTCAGGAAATATTTCTTGTGCCATTGGTCAAATTAGCTTTCTTTCACTCCGGTATTTATTCATGTTTTTCTAACTGTGAAAAATCATTTGCTTCACATCTGCCCTCTAAACAATAGAAAGGCACTTATGGGCAATGAGTTATACAGAATACAGACTCTTAATTCCTAATAAAATGTTCTCAACTTAGAAATATTAATTTCACATAATCTGAACAATTCTCAGTTTGAGGGGGGGAAGGTATCACTTAAGATCACCCCCACAATTTGTCATTTGGTTATAGTGAGATTTTTCTTCCTTTCTTCCGTAAAGTACTAGTGGCATTGTTTTCCTTTAATTATGTTTCAATTAAACTTCAGTAGTATTTTTAAAAAATCCACTGGGCCTATGGTCATCTCATTGATCAAGTGTTTTACTATGGAGTCAATACTGATTTTATTATCACGTGATTAAAGTATACAAATTTAATAGTTCTTAAACAGAATAAAAAGGTTACATTTAATGTTTATGTAGACAAGTCTTTTTTCTAAAGACAGTAGTAACTTTTAGGGTTTCAATCATTAACATGTCAGAAATGAGATAGCAAAGTCTTTCTTCTTAATGGATACATCGGGTCCTTTTTACCCATCAAACTACAGTCTACTTGAAAACCACGGGAAACAACAAGAAATAGGAAAAATTTGTTGAAGAGTTTGAACAGACCTTCTGGATTTTACAAGGAATGTTTAATGTCTCCTACAGGTAACAGTCACTCAGATATTCTGAACAATGCAGTTGCAGTGATGCTTCACTATGGGTCACCAGTGAACCTCATTGCTTCTCAAGGGTCTAAGACAGTCGCAGAATCTACAGCTAAGCTTTCCTCAGAGAAGCAAAACTGCTCTCTGCAAGTTCAGATTATAGGTTCCAAAACAAGAATTTCGGGAGAGAATGAGGCTTAAATAGGGGGACATGCCACAGCACACAAAACTGTAACATATGGAGTACTAGTTCCTTCATTCTGGAAACAGGTCTTACAAGACAGACACTAAAAGCAGAACACACCAATACAGATCAACTGTGTGTTGGAAGCAGGAAATTACGTGGACAGCAAGTACCAAGCCCTCTTTCCCTTGAAAACAACCTGGCAAAAAAAATGATGTTATGCTGGCTCACACAACAGAATAAAGTAATAGTGAAATATGTTTTAGCAAGCTTCATTTTAAAAGCACTGTATCACTTGCAAGGCTCAACTACTTTCACTGCTGTAACATTACAGAGTAGTTGCCACAAGCCAGCTCTCTTTTTTAAATAGGGATAAGCAAAAGCACATGCACACTGATACATAACTTGTTTTTATTCTGAACTGAGGCAGTTCTGCTTATCATCTCCATTTAAACATTAAGCTTACCTTAAAGATTTTTCAACTACCTGTGTACGAAAAACTTCTTCTTGGTCCAAGTTTATGGTACAGAAAAAGTCTCTCATTTTGTTGGGTACTAAGTGTTTGGCATCATCTGTAAATAAAAAAAAATGACTGTAAATATCGAGGGGGGAAACCTCACAAAACATTAGGCATAAGAAATTTACAGTATTGATCTGTGTCCAAAATTCACTTTTCCATTCATGTATTTCTATATTAATTTTCAATTTGTAAGAGCCAATAGTGTACAGAAATCATCCAGCTTCACATGGAATGAGTCAACAGAAAGCAGACAGCAAACAGATGCATGAAAACCACTTCCTAAAGAACCTGCACTTTCCCTTGAGAGGTCTCATCTCAGGCTTGACCCTCTGTAGCCTGCTAAATCTGGGAAGCTTGCAGCCTGAGGTGATACGGCATTAGCTCATAAGACCAAGACATGATCTGCTGAGCTACTTTTCGCTTGCTATTTTCTCGGCAAATATTTTGGCTAAAAGAAGATGATTATTAAGAAATTAGCCATCAAATATGTATTCATTTTCCACAATGAACAGCTGATTTTAAGTTGACTGATATATTTTCAATGGTTCAGCTATGGTACAGTTTATTTTTTCCTACCTGCCTGGTCTAGTGCGGGGTGGGGGTAATCAACTACTGACTAAATGACTAAATGCAACATGCATAAGTACAAGTAAAAAAAGGAAGTTTATAATGAGACAGGATAATTATCAACACAGGAATACAAAGATTTCCTAGGTATTTATTCTAGGCCACTGTAATGCTGGACACCAGGTAACCCTTTTTGGAAATGGTGACTTAGAAGTATTTACAACTAAAACCAGTTCCCAATGCTCAAATTTGAAAGCTCTTCCAAAATCTGAATGCCCTATACATCTACATTCCTTTACAACAACCCTATCCTTTAGCTTAAACTGTTATTTCCCCCCAGATGTTTCCTTCCCCTCTGAAGGTCTTTGAAGACAGTAAACAGATCCTTCTCACCTTTCATTCTGCTAGAAGAAACAAGACTAGTATTCTCTCAGAAGAGAGGCTCCTAATCAGTGACTCTCTGTCCCTGTTGCACTGTTACATTAAATACCAGCCACCATAATTGTACTCTGCTTTAGGCCTTAACCAGGACAGTAGCATTCATCCTTACCTGCTACTGGAAATACCTCTCCCAACTACATGTGAAATCAACAGTATCTAAACTTTATATAAGGCATTAAAAAGTAACACAATGAAAACTACATTGATGGCTTAATACTCATCATGTCTGAAAAAGACATCACCTCCACTTTTCAAGACCACGGCTTGAAACTAGATTTGAAATGTCACACAAACGTTCCTTTTTAAAAAACTGCAAGATGTGAAGCATGGTGGAGTAAGCTTTAATGTCTATGCTGTTAAGATGTTAACATCAGAACTTCATTTGCTCTCTCCTGCTGTTCTTCCCCACACACACTTTTTGTTGTTAAGTAGATTATTAAAATCTTGAGAGTTAAGTAATGCCTGGCATTGGAAAGGCTACCACAAACTGTCACGTCCTCTGCTCAGCTACAGTTAACAGGAACAAAGACTGAACATCATGTATGATGTTTTCCAAGTCAGGGATATGTACACTGATGGAAATTATGAACAGACACTTAAGTAACTTCCACAGTTAAAACCTGTGCTCTCAGAAGCATCAATGAGCTCTTCATTAACAAGGGTGTGGGAAAGGAGGAAGTATACATATTATTTTTAAACATTACACTTAATCTTGACAGATTGACAGACACTAACAACCATTATGCTCCAAAAAGAGCCTAAACTTAATTTTACACGAGATAACACACCAAAAATCAAAGCAACTAAAATCACTTACCACCTAAAAATGTACTATTGTACATCATAAAATGAAAAGAGAAGCTAGTTATAGTTTGAAACACTACACTATGAGATATGCCTAAAACTATATGATGCCCACACACCTCTGTAAAGCACTTTTGTCATTACTGTGACACAGAAAATACAGTCACTGATAAAAAAAGTCATCATAAAGGAAAAGGGCAGACCTTCAGCAGATTTCTGGTGGAAACCTGCCAAAGTGTAATACCACATTTTCAAATAATATTATGGGGTCTTAAACTGGTAAGACCAGTTCACCTTGCCTCTTACTTGAAAAGTGGAGGCTAGAGACTGGCTGCAAACACTGGTATCCCACAAAACAGAGAGAGTACTGGGGTCTGCAAATGTGCTCCTACTCGTTTTTTCTCTGCTAGGTATGTAACAGCTACTTAAGTACCTTCAAGTACATGCCTCAATTCTGGATCTGTTGTGATGATCTGTATAGCATCACTAACTTCAGATTTTACCATCTTATGGTAAAACAACAGTATTAATAGTAGCTTACTGCAAATAGTATTTTTCTGCACATGCAGAATTACACAGAACTGACATTATCTCATTAGCCCTACCACACTCTCTCATACAACACATATAAAATGAATCAGTGGCAAGTCTCCTAGTAGTTTAAATGCCAACAAAGCTTAGGCACTGACATGTATTCCACTTCTAAGAAATTTGGTACAAGGAATTCTTACAGACTAGGAACATGAACTTTCCGAAGTGAGGTCTGCTAATGGTAGTCCCTCCAGATCAAGGGTGATTACATTATCACATTTTATTATTGTTCATTCAAAGGGTTCTACGCTAGAAAAGCATTACTAAAATACTAGCAAGAAGTGAAAATAAAAGTGTTTGCCATGCAAAACAAAAAAAAAAACCAAAAAAACCAAACCAGCATCTAGGTTCACAAGCTTCCACTGCATATTCAACTCCTTTTTTTTTTTAAGATTGTTTTTGTTGCATTAGAAGAAACAAGTAGGTTTACAAAGTGACCATCTCAAGATACGTCTTTTATTGCAGCTATTACTTCCACACATCTTCCAGATGGGCTCCTACACTTCTCACAGGTCCATCTTTGGCAATCAACTTTTTATGCATTCCCCAGGAAGCAGTTCATAGCCATAGGTTACCATTACTTTTGCCAAGTAACTGAACGTTCAAAGTTACGATGCAACTGCAGGTTCAATCCAGAACACATAAATGTCACAATAAAACAAGTTTAAACATAAGTCTTGAGATATTTTGGGGTTTTTCTTTCAATGCTTAACGGAAAACAACTGTCAGGTTCAAGTACCACAAAATGTAAAACTCCCTGAGTGCTGCGTTGTCCAGTATTGACAAAACATTTATGACAAAAACTGCCACGTAGAATGGTGTCAATAAATAAGTCAGCTTCAGTAAATAAAACCTTAGCCCTAAAACTAACAATATTCTTTTTTATAGGCAAGCTGATCTATTATTTCCGTGACACTTCCTAAAGACATGAGATCTCAGAAAATGTGTTCAGCCTTGTCTCCTCTGAAGGCAATCACTCTCTATTGCTAACACACTGGAGTGAGAGTCCCTCCGTCTTTACTTCATGCAGTCTCCTATATTCACAACCTAACCTTCTGCTTACTGAAGACATATACTGCATGATGATATTCAAGTAAACACGACTCCACTCCTCCCCCAAACCTAAAATCCTTCAAAAGATTTTACAACTGATTCTCAATCCCAGCACCACACCCAATTCAACTTGTTTCACCTCATTCTCAAAAAAGTTGATCGACTGCGTGAGAAAGGAAACAAATGGGTTGCATCTGAATTGTATGACTGTATTTTGATCCCCCTTCAGGAAGCCACTGCACATCCTGTTTCTCCTACTTGCTTTGAAGTTCTCCCGAGCCGCACCACACTATCCGTTCCCCCACCCCCCCGCCCCGGCCTCTCCTCTCCACTTCACCCTTTGATTTCCCACGTTACTGAACATATAGGTATTTTTAGTCAGCACTTCCTAACCACCAAAATAAAGTCACTAGCCT
>NW_008587386.1:27933-34822 GCF_000691845.1 Merops nubicus | reverse complement strand
CGAGGGAGGTTGTGCCCTCAGGTGGCCTCTCCCCTGGGAGGGGCGATAAAGGGACTGGGAAGGGTCTTTGCTGGTCGGAGAGGGTGGGCAGGAGCCGTGTGTGGCACGGGCCCGCTGCTGAGATGGGTGTGTATGATGGGTGTGTGGGGGGGTTCTTGGCTGGGGACATTGGGGAGTGACAAGCTTGGCAGCCAGCACTCGTTTTTCTATTCTGGATGGCCTGGTTACCTGCTTTAGAAAAGTTAAGCTTGTTGAGTGCTAGCTGATTGGAAGTAGGGCTTACTTTCTGAGCTTTAACTTGGTCAGGTGGAGCTGAGCAGCGAGAAGGAGAGGAATGAATTGTCAATGACATGTAACTTTCACTTTTTTCTTAATCTTCCCCTCTTCAGGCAGCCCTTTGAATGAACAAATCTGAACGCATTTGTAACTCCCAAGTAGCTAGCTGCCAGCAGTGTAGGAGTAATCCTTCTTTGATTCATTCATTTTTTCCATTTTTCCTTTTTTTTTTTTTTTAAATAGAAGATAAACCCCTTTGCATTTTGAAGGCTGTTTTTGATCTGTTTTTCTTTCTTACACAGTAGGTTCAATAATGAAAAATACTCCTTCAGTTCTGTGGGGCTCAGCAATGATACCACACTCAAAACCTGTTGCTGAAGTAGCTTGAGTGTGGACAATGTATAATTTCTACCCCTCTCTCCTTAACCAGGCTTTACTTATTTAGTGGTATGGAATGAAGAAATGAATGTAAAAAAATGTAAATAATAAAACTTTACGAATTTCTTGGTATTTAATTCCTTACATGGTGTAGAATGCTGGTGCACTTGTGTTCATATTACAATAGTAGTAGTGATGTATATATTATATATATACAACTTTTTTTGTGTGCTAAATTTTTAATGACTGTAGATGTGACTCAGGCAATCTCAAACCACTTTGCAGGTTTTTTTCTAGATCTGATCAAACCTTTGTAGTTCAGTTAGCTGCAATTTTAGTTTCCATATTATCTCTAACTTGATCACTGATAAACATGATACTGCTGAAAATGCCTTTAATTTGTGTTGAGTGGCCTCTGTAAACTGAAGTTACAGTTTTAAGGCTTGTTTTCTACCTGCTGGGAGGTAGTTTAATGAATCCTTGCCTCTGTGTAGGATTTGATGACAGAATGACTTAAAAACCATAACTCTGTGTCAGTGAAGGTAGAGGGTGGTGCCTGGGGCTGAGGGGCCTGCCAGGGTTTAAGGGGCTGTGGCTGTGTGCACCTCCCTGTCCCATGACAGAGCTGCTGGTGAGGAATGTGAGGTTACAGCCTGTGCAATTTTTGCCATTTAATTTGTACAATTAGCCCCTGAAAAGTACAATAATCATGCAGTGTGTAAAAAGAATAACAAAGAGCATGCTTTAATTGTGAAAAGAGATCGTTTAAATGTGAAATACTCAAGGCCCAAACCACAGGATAACTCTATACACCTTTGCCCACTACATGATTAAGAAATCCCCTGGGAAATGTCTCTTTTTTCAGTTAAAAGGATGCCTAAGGAGGATGGGATTGGGTGAAATTTGGCTGCAGAACATTTGAAGAGAAAGTAAAACGTTCTGATTTGATGTTCTAAAGATAATTATGATGAATATGTGTTTACTGTGAGGGTTTTTTTCCCCATCTGGCATATTGTGTGTTGTATTTAATGCTTCTCAGAAGGTACAGTTAACATTGGAAAGATTTTAGATTTTCTAAAAACAAACAGGAAGACCCCTAGCTTCATGGTAAGTGTTCTGGTGAGCAGAGAGGAAGAAGAATCTAAATTTTCATATAAATTCATGACATAAAAATACAACATACAGCGTTGCTAGCACAAAACTGTCCACTCCCCAAAAAGTGGCTTACTGCTGCATATACTTTTATCATATTAAGGCAGGGGTATTATCATTTACAAATGGGAAGGATTACTCCTCCTAACACCATCTAACAACCTCCCACTCTGTGGGGTAAAGCAGGCAGCAGCCAGCACAGAATGTTTCTCCATTTCAATAAGCTAAGCCAAGTTTTAGTGGGGATGGAGAGCACATTTCTAGAAGCTTAATGATTTTTCTCTTCCTGTGACCTGTGTGCCTGCAGGGAAATAATGCCCCATGTACCTGCTGTGAGGCTGTTTTTGTGATTTGGGTGGTTTCTTGGAAGCAGTGATGGCTTGAGGAGAGAGAGAATGTTTTTGCTAAATCAGATGCTCAAGTAGAAAGAAGTAAAGCAGTATGAAATTGAAGTCTTCTGTAATTAGTGTTTGAAATGAGAGTTTGGATATCTGTGTGGTTTCTGGCCCTGAATTACTGTGTGCCTCTGATACATCTAGATAGAGAAGTTTATTAAAAAACTTTAGAAAATAGTTTCAGGCCCATTTAATTGTGTTCATCAGCTTAGATTTCTTCACTGATGAAGCAGTGGATAGGGAAGATGAGTGCTTCCCAAACTTCTCCCAAATAGGAGCACTGTTTGGGCTCATCTGCTTTTAGGCAATCCCCAAGGAAAAATTTACTACTGTACTATAATTGCTGGCAGCAGAGAAGTTCCTCAGGGTGTCGGGGAGGGGGAAAAAGGGATGAAAATGAGCTGCAATTATCAGCTGCAGGTGTAAATACTCCTCCTGCTGCCGGGGAGGGGCTGAGCTGCTGCCAGCAGTTGGAGGGAGCTGGTGGTTCCCTAGCTGGTGTAAATATGTGGAGCTGATAATTACAGCTGCCTCCCACTCCCCTGGAGGAAATGAGCTGCTTCCCAGCTGTAAATCAGGGTAATTTGGGTTTATGGGTTTTCTTGTTATTTTTTAATAGCTTAATTTTTTAATTAAGTTTTTCCCCTTACCTATTTATGACTCCTGCCCTTTGAATCTTCCTTGTTGCTTCTTGGAGAGAGTTGCAGCTCAGGTATGAGAAGGGGTGGTCTGGATCATTATTTTTGCTAAAATAAAATTAAAAAAAAAAGTAAATTGTGCTCAGATGGCAGCAGTACCAGAACCTCCACTGTGGCTTGTGACATTATTCTACTAAATAACAGTTTTTCTTGCATAAAACAACTGTTTCACAGGTCTATTTTTTGGCTCAGTAGTAAGATTGTACATTGAATCCATGACTAGCACGTGTTCTTTCTGTTGTTGGGGAGAAGATGTGGATGGCTAAACAAGATTGGAGGATCTGTGAGTCCTTTTGGAAATAATTCTTAATGTCTGCTAATACTTCTAGTCAAAGAAACCTTCAATTTTTTTTATCCAAGGTGTTTTAAAGTGACGAGGGAAGAGGGAACGTTGGAAGTTCTAAAATGTCTCTTAAATTTCAAAATGCACAGCAGCCAAGGTTGCTCTCAGAGCTGATTCTCCTTTTATTTCTGAGTATCAATAGCTTCTATTTCAACATAGCACACCGAAGCTTAGGAGCAAAAAAAACCCAAAAAAATCAGTATTGAATATTGGTTGGCTTGTAAATGAAAAGAATTTACCTAGCTACTGTGTCCTCGTGACCAACTGCTGTGAGTGCCACCTGTATTTGCTGGCAGCTCTCCATCCTGCTGCCCCTGGTAAAAACCCAGGCTCTGAGTAGACTAATATAATGGAATCTGCATTAAAGATCTGGCTGCTGGTCTGCTGCAGTCTCTTTTTATTAGTTTGGCAAGTCTTGACCCTTAAAAAGACTCAGTGCCCTTCTTTTGCACTTTGACTACTTGGAATGGTTTTTTAAGGTGTGTTCTTTAAGCTTGAAACCTGTCTTTTTTCTGAGACCAAGATGTGTTGCTTTATCACTGCAGTGCTTGTACAACAACGAAATTATACTTGAAATTGGTTTTAAATATGAACAGAAATGTTTGTTTTTTCTTGAGCTATTTCAGCAGGCTGCACATGTTGGTTATTGGAAGCCTGTCTGGGGAAATGATGCCACATGATTATCAGCAAAGCCACTCTGTGTGTAGAAACAAACAACAAATCCTGTCTGTTTTCCACACAGCACACTAGAAATAGTTGTTCTTACATTCCAGCATTAAATTATGTTAAACTTTTCAGAATTAGCCACATGATTATCAGCAAAGCCACTCTATGTGTAGAAACAAACAACAAATACTGTCTGTTTTCCACACAGCACACTAGGAAAAGTTGTTCTTACATTCCAGCATTAAGTTATGAAAAATTATGTTAAACTTTTCAGAATTGTCACCCTGATGAGCTTGGAATAGTTGCTTTCATTGCGTGTTGTGGCTGTTAACCAGTCATGGCCCAATCCTCCTCAGTGGGGGTCAGTGCTGAGAATTTCAGTGTTTTGACTCCTCTCGTTTCCTCTGTGTACCCTTAAAATAAACTCTAAAAACCCTTCCAGCAGGGATGCCACGCCTAGGGCTGAGGGATTGGTTGCTGAACAGCATACACTGACAAAGTTCTGCTGTGATCCTGCACTTGTTGTCTCATTTTTATAACATTTTTCACTTTCAAGAAGCATGACAGCTGACGGGGGTTATAAAAACACTGCGTTTGAGTAATGTGCTGAGAGGGAAGGCTTAGATAACTTGGGCAGAAACTGAGCTCTCTGCACCCTAATTGTGATACTGGTGAGCAGCACACAAAGAGAGGTAAAACAGGTGCTGACACTCCATTCACAGGTTCCTTTTTCACTTGGCAACTGCAGAAAGTGTTGAGCTTTTGAAACGGTTTAGGGAAGCTGAGGCTGTGTTGGCTCCTTAGGAATAGATTGTGAATACAGAAATACAGCTCTTGTGTTCTTGTTGTCACCCTGTAACCTTTCAGAAGTGTTAAAATAGCTTTAAGATGCTGAAATAGCACTGTTATTTATTTTATTGGTGTGTGAGGAAAGTTAGAACTGTATTTCCTTTAACTGTTCTTGACCAGTTTGTCATTAGAGTAATTAATTAAATAGATGTGGGAGGTGGCAGAACCTCTTGCAGGAGCACATCTTGGGCACCAAACGCTGCTCCAAAACTTGTACTGTGGCTTTACAGTGTAATGTCTGTGTGTGAACTCAGACACACTTCTGTGTGCTGGTGAAATCTGAAGTGCAAAAGCAGCAAAACGTGAGATACTTGGGGGAGTGGTGTGATAAACGTGGTGCACACCTTCATCATGAGCTCTACAGAATGCAGTTCTCACTCTGGGCTGTTCCAAAGGTCTCCTGGAGGATGTTCTTTCAGTGTTTGGGAGAGTTGAGAGAAGTGTGGGGTTTTTTTTTTTTCCCCTCTTTAGTGAAAAACATCTGAAATCTTATAGTTCCTCTTTAATTCCAGACACATGATTCTTGTAAGCTGGATTTAACGGCTTTGCCTTTTGAGCTTTGTGTTTTGGTCATCCCCTTTCCCTAGGAAATCTTTGTATTAGTCCTAATTTTTTTGCCTCTCCATGAGTAATGTTTGCAATGTATTGTACTTGTCTTAAAAGCAAGGAAAATAATGCAGCTGTTTTTCCAATTTGAATGGCATCATCTGTTATGAATCTGAACGTTTCGTTCTCTCATTTGACCCATGCATTGCTCAGATTTAAATTGATCTTACTGTTGGCCTAAGGTTTTCTTAAAGCTTTGGAGGTTGGGAAGACAGCAAAAGGAACAACGTTGTTTTTCTATATAAGGGAAGATAATGGCTCTTCTGTGGTTTTTTTGCTAGAACATTTGATGATTTTATGAGATGATGAAATGTGACATGAAGTTATTTAGTTATGGTTGCTACTTGGTCTTCTAATTCTCCAAGTCTCTTATTTCTTCAGAGTTAAAAAATGGCTACATGGGTGGAATGCAAGTTCTGAGATAAGGGACTGGAGAGAGCTAGAATAGATATTTAATTACACAGGTAAATTAGAAAGTGTGGAAAATTAGCTGGAACCAGTTCTACTAAAACTCTTTGGCTTGTGATGCCATGAGTGAAGTGCTTCAAGAGCCACTTTGTCATTATGTCACAGAACAGAGAGAGTTCCTTGTGAATCCCCCACAGATCTGGTTTATGTGACATAAAAGGCAGCTTGAAAAGTGTTATGGCTGTGGAGCCAGTGTAGTTATCTATTTCTGTATCTGTGTTAGAGTAAGATAGTGCTTATTGGAACTCCATGTGCCAACTTCTGTGGCACAGCCAAGTAAATCTGATCATATCAGGGGTCCTTTTGAAATTATTCACTGCTCTCTTGTACAACAGGGTTACAATCTTTAAAAAAAATGCAGTTGAGGCATTGCAACTATAAAATAGCACAAAACTGTTGACTAAATGTGCAAACCATCCTAAAAGTACACACTGCAGAATTGATGCTCTCATCTAAATTTCATTGTAGGCATATTTCACAGTTTCAGTTGCTGGTTTTGCAGTTGTTGTTATGGAGATGCTGATTTGTAAGTTTGGGGAGGGGAAAATAAAAGAAAAATATCTATACTCCATGTATTTGTTTCACAGAAAAAGAAATTGTATGTAACAGATAAGGCTTGTGATGAATGTAGTTCTTAACTTAATCTTAGGAATCTGTTGATCAGTGTCTTGAAAGTATTCTCCAGGGGAGAAAAATGAATCTAAATATCTCTGAAATTAATTAAATCCAGAATGTCTAGCATATAGGGGCTGCTTACTTCATTAAAAATGGAGAAAAACAGAAAATCATTACTTTAAACAGTCAAATTTCATGTGGCCTCCTTCTTATTTGAATCTTGCCGTAGTGAGGAGAAAGGTTTAAAAGAAAATTTATTTATTAGAGGTGGATTTTCTAGGCACTGATATTTCTCAAGTGTAAAGGAGTTTGCTTGGTTCTAAGTTATTTTATTCATTTTGCTATAAATCAGTCTGTGCAGCACTGCAGTTATCAGACAGTTGTTTTCAGGGGTTTGTCACTTTTTCCAGAGACATGTAGCTCTGCTTGTAGATTGTTGCTGT
>NW_008587386.1:23302-27882 GCF_000691845.1 Merops nubicus | reverse complement strand
TGAAACAGTGAAAACTGGGCTTTTGAGAGTTACACAGAAAAGCTTCATAGGTTAAAATAATTTAAGATTATCTGAATTCTATAAGTGGAGAGATTCATCAGTATTAATATTCTTTATTTTAAATATAATCCATTTTCCATTGGCAAGGAATTAAACTTAGTACACTCTGTGTTCTCACTGTGTTCTCACATGATCAGTAGTTCTCTGTAAATTCTACTTAATGGAAAACTAAAACTGGAAAAACAGGAAGGTTTACACCTGTAAAATCTAAATTGTAAAATGTACCAATATTCTGGAATTCTGAAGGAGTTCCCTGCATGGAACTGCCCCCAAACCAGTTCTCAGCAGAGAAGAGTTCTTGCCAAAGAGAGCTACAACTTGAAAACCCGAAAACTTCAGGTTTGGATTATAAAAATAAGCTTACTTGCTCTAGGGTCCTGGTTTCCTAGCTGGATTCCATCTCAGGAAAGCATCCAAAAGCAGATACTTTTCACAAAAAGGAAAAAAAAAATTATTGAAAACCTGTTTCATTGCTGAGGAACTTTTCCATGGAAAAATTTTGACTGGGTCTTTCTCAAACACAAGAAAATAGAAACTTGTTCTTGTTATTTCCTAAGGGATCCATGGTGGGCATTTGATCTCTCTGAACTCATCAGTGTAGATACCTGGAGAGCAGTCAGTCCAACAGATCACCTGTCCAGGCTCCAGTCTCTGGGTGTTAATCTGTTGGGTAACATGAAGTGTAATTAATAACAAAGGCTGCCAGTTCTCTCCCCCTCTGCTTTTCCCCTCTCGGCAGATGACCAGATTTATGTTTGATTTCTTGGATCTTTTTGTGAACTTTTTCTGCCAAAGAATTTGCTCTGGTTGAACTCCCTGGAAAGAAGAAAAAGCTGAAGAATGAGTTTCCTGCTCCTCTTTGTCATTAACAGTTCTGGAGTGCTCTGCTTAAGGCAGTAACCACTGTGGGCTGCTGGTGACATGGGACATCAGGCTGTAGCAGGTCCCAGCTGCAATGATACCTTCTTCCTGCCAGCTTTTCTCAGTTAAATCCAAGTGGGGTGGTGATAATTCTGCCCAGAGAGAATGTTCTGAGTGCTGGTTTAGGTGAAGGGTGAGACGTCTTGGTGAAAGACTGAGCAACAAATCATGGCACAGGGATCAGAGTCAGACCTGGCAGTGTGCTTACCCTTCACTTCTGAAGCCTGCTCCAGGCTTTCCAGGCATAGATGAAATTTTACACAAGTTCCACAAAATCTTTGGCTCAGAAAAGTTTGTTGAGAGGAAAAATACCTTGCTGTAGACCTGTGAGGGAGATTTCAGACACATCAGCGTTTCGTGGGGTCTGAAATAGAAGTGCTTACCTTCCTGAGATGGTGTTTCCCTTTCCCAGTTGTATCTCTTTGCCTAATTAAGAGTTGTTACTGATCTCTGGGAATTTGTGTCTCCTGTATCTGAGACCCCAGCAGTTAGAGTAACACTTTCTGTTGTGTGTGCAGCTAGGCTGGCTCCATTGAAATCCTGCAGAACGTTCCCCTCTGTTCCCCCTCTTTTTTGCCTACTTGAATAGAAATTTTTCTTGTAAACTTAAAAACAACAACAAAAAGCAGACAAGAGAGAGCTTTTCAGACAATCAGCAGCCCCCTAAGCTTTGCAGTCCTCCAGGAGGGGCACTGCCAGCTGTGGGTTGCTCCTTTGTGTTGCCTCTGAGGCAGGGCACACGTGCTCTGCTTCACCAGGCTTCAGGTTGGGAAGCAAAAGGATGATTTGTGTCACTGCCTTCCTTCCCAGTGCCCAGACTAGAGCTTGCCTGCCAGCCTTTTCTAGTACAAATAGGAATGGATGAATATGTTTTGCCTGATTTCAAATCCACTTAAAGTTCATGGGTTGGAAATTAAAACCAGAACTCCCATCTTATGAGGTTTGTGTTCTGTTAGGAGCTGGCCTTTTGCCAGTACATGTCTATTCATTTAACTTTTATCCCTGGGATCAAACACATTTCAGTTTGCTCTGCTAGGGCATTGTGTTTCCTTATATTCTGTTCCTTTACCTTTTCTGCATCTATTCTATTGGCATGAGTTTGTGGTTATTAGAAAGTTCCTGGCACAGGTATTTGCTCTCTCATAAGCAGAAGACTTTTGGTCTGCTGCTTCATGTTGTTTCTCCCTGTTTCAGCCTGCACATTGTGTGCCATCTGGCCTCTTCCTCCTGCATCCAAGGCAGCAAACAAAGGATGAAATCCACTGTGTGTCAAGACTGCATTTTAGGTGCTGTATGCTTTCAGCAGGGACTGAAATAAAATATTGCCAGCCCGTGCCCTGTGGTGAAGTGTGTTTTATCCACTGTGATAGGTGTTCCAGGCTGAGAGGTGACACAATCCTGGAAGCTCTCACTGTGGAGAAGGTTCCTTGCTGGTTCTCCCATGCAGTCTGGTTGAGGAAGAGGAGAGCCAGCCTGCAAATTCACCCCAAATCATTGGCACTATTGCCTTCTAGAGGTTAACATAGCAGTAGTTTTTTTTTTTTTACTTTCAATATTTTCACTTACAAAGCCCCCAGTTTAATTTTTTAGTCCCTACAGATAACACACGTGTGCATTATTATTTGTAATTATGTGTTAGCAGGGCTTTTTAAGAGGCAGTGTGTTGATTTATTAAATTATATCCATGCTTTGCTTTGGTGCACAGAGAAGTGTTTATTTTTCAGCATTTTATACTTGGAGGTGATTACAGGAACCTGCTGTGATCATAGCAGCTCACTTAAATATCCTCTTTGATCAAGAGTGTTGGTGATCAGATGCAATTCTCCTGAGTTTATTTGTTTTTTACAGACATCTGATCAAAAGCCTATAAATAGCTCTTGGTCTGTCACTTCTGAGGCTATGTGAAATAGAGATTATTTGAATTGCAGTGTAAATTACATGATACTTACATGCTCTCTGAGTGCAGGCAGTTGGATTTTTAACATCAGTGGTTTAAGTGTATATTCTGTGTATATTTAATGTATATTAAGGGTCATATTTAACTATTGCTGTTTGAACAAATAAGTTTGCTGCATCTCACTGGAAATTCTCAGAAAACAATGCCCAGCACAGACACGTGTGTAGGCTTTTTCACTTTATATTAATAAGTAATGTTAAATTATAGTTATCATTTTTATTTATAAATCCTAAATAAATTTCAGTGCTCTTTTTCCAGATTAAAAACAAAAGGAACTGTAACACCATTAAGTTTTTATACAGTAACCTTGCCTTGGGTAAGAAGTTTATTGTTGATACCTTTCTCTATTTTTAAAAAAGGATTGTAATATGCTATTGTTCTTCAGCCTGAGGTGGTAATGAAAGGCAATTCTGCTGCTCTTATAAAAAAATAAATTACAAAGGGTGCTATTATTTTTACAGCATTGACAATTTCAGCATTAAGTATTTAATTTGAATACTTCTAAAAATAGATTTTAGCAAAGCTTTATCTATTCTGTATACAATTGCTTAAGAGATGTTTTTATTGCCCATAGGCAGCAGCATCAAAGTGTGTGAAGAGCTGAAGTTTTAACAGAATTGGTCAGTACTCAGAAGATGCTCATTAAAATTTCCAGTGGAGTTTTCAATGGCTGTGTTACAAATGCAAATTAAAGAATTGGAGATAATCTTACTAACTCGTCTTGATTTTTCTCACATTTCAATAGTTTAAGACAAAATAAGTGGTAATGGGAGGGGCAACTGAACAAAATTACACTTTATTTTGGGACTGATTCTGCTTTAGCTGCAACTGTTACTAATGTCCCATTTTCCCCCCGTGTTCCTTCCCACTGGGTGATGTATTGCACGAGGTCTGGACTCACAAACCTCCTCCCCATGGTTTAGAATCTCATTATGTTTCCTCTGAGGCCTTTGGATCAAGATTTGGGTATAGTGACTGAGTTTAAATAGCAGTTCTCTGGTAAGAACTATTCTTTCCTCTCCTGCCAGCCATTCTGCACTGCAGCCTGTGCAACTGAGTGTCGTCAGTAGATGTTATAAATCATGGTGTTTGTCCTTTGCCAGCTTTGCCCCCTTCTCGAGAAAGAAGCTGGCAGTCTGCATCTCAAAAGACCCTCTGTGGGAGCAGAGAACTTAAGGTAGCCTGCAAAAGGGCTTATTTTGTCTCATTTAGGGGTGAATGAGGGGCTCAGCAGAAGAATCTCAAGAGATAGGGAGAGCGCAGAGCCACTGCTGAAGTTGGAGCCTTTCACCAGCTGCTGCTTAGTTTGAAGATGGCTCTTGGTTTGATGTACTCGTGTGGGAATGATGGATATGTGTCACCCTGGCTACAATCTACCCATTCACTTCCCAAAATGAGGGAGGCAGCTGGTGAAATGTAGCCAGCATGGGGTGTTTTTTTTGCCTGCTGTCTAGACAATTGGCTTGGCTCCCGTTCCTCTGGCCTTAGCTTGCTCTCTTGGTTGTAGGCCCACTAGGCCACTTAACCATTCTGGTGTCATCTGAACAGTGTGTTCAGGAGGCTGATAAAGAGCATACAGGGATGGGCTCTTCATTCTCTTGCCTCTCTGACAGAGTGTCAGCCTAGTCAATAAGCTCACAGA
>NW_008587386.1:20627-23271 GCF_000691845.1 Merops nubicus | reverse complement strand
CTGCTGAATGAGTCCTGTTAGAGGGGAAATTTATCAGCTCTCCTTCTACTTCGGTGCTCCTAGAAATGAGATGAGATCTTTCTCCTTGTTTTACTGCAGAAATGGTGTCTGTGTTCTGAAATAGTCCTTTCAGTGGTAGCTTGTATGTACATTAGAAGTCAGTGGAATAAAGAAAAAAAAAACCCTGGAAATAAACCCAAAACCTAACACCACCTCCACAGCTTCTGCCTCCAGGCTGCAAAGAGAGGCCTCACACTTGAGCCCCTGGTTCCAGGTTCTGTGGATCATTGCCCTTTGCATCTACAGATGCTGAGGGTGTAGATATGTGTTAGAAGAGCACACTCCAAAGCAGTGTGTGTACCACAGTGTCACTGCTGTGTTTGCTGGGTAGGATCTGGGAAATTGAAGCTATTTCTGTTGTACTGTTGCTATTTCTTGTGTATAATTTCTAAGTCAGAGCTGAAGAGCAGCGTATTTACCTGTGGGGTAGATTGGAGTCCAGTTCTGGGACAAGTTTGGGATGCAAGCTGACAATTTAACCAAAAGAGTGCTTGAGATTTTTAAGTGTTTTATTTGCAGCCTTCTGTAAATGGGGTAAAACCTTGGGGCTGGGGACAACTGAATGCCAGATGTTTGAGACTTGCCTCAAAATATTGGTGGATATCTTGTTATTGGCTATGTTGTTGGCTTCCATTGGGATTGTTTTTCTTCTGTTAGAAGTCCACACCAGCCCAAAGTGCTGTATTTTCAGTGTTCTTGTAACTTCAAGTGGTTTTTGATGTGACACCAGCAGGATGCATCTCTTGTGTGAATGCTTCTGTATGAAGCACCAAACAGACAACCTATAATTCATCTCAAATTACAAGGATTTGTTAAATAACCTGTAACAGACAATTGTTTCAACCTTTCCAAATCTACTTTCCTGATTGTCTGTGGGGGGTGTGAAGCTTTCTTTGTTTTTTTGTTTTGGTTGGGTGGCTCTTTGTTTTGCCTTGTTTTATTCACAGGCTCAGCACAAAGCTGGGCAGATGCCATCTGTTTGGCACTTGAATTTACCCAACCTTCTGCACCTTCTCTTCTCATCCTAGCAACCTGAAATGTCAATGTCATGAAACTTTTCTCAGATTGCTTTTTTTCCCCCCCTGATGCCATTGTTTCTATGAGGCTCCTACTAATCCTGCTGGAGGATTTGTGTTTTCACTCCCTCAGACTCGTGTGCACCTGTTTCAACGTGAGTTCCTACCACAGCTCCTCTATGTCTCAATCCTTACTGATTTGATGGTCTTTTCTGTCTTTTTCCTTACAGTTACACAGCTTTCTAGTGTTCAGCCTCACAAATGCACTGCAAAAACAATTTGCACCCTCCCCAAAAGTACCTTTTTTATTCTGTGAGCGTTTTGGTTGTTTTTAACGCACGTGTCTTTATTTTCTTCCTTCAGAGAGAAGAACTTAGTTGATATTTTTCATGTGTACTTTACACGTCTTGCATAAAGGGGGTACCCTCCATTTTTGCTGTTTTTTGGTTTCTGGGTTGGACACGTGCTGCTGCAGAGGTAGTCCTTTGGCTCCTGTGAATAAATAGAAGGCATTGTGTGGCTTCTGGATATTTTCTGCAAATTATGTAGGTTCAATTTTATACGATGGAAAGGAAATACTGACTAGTTAGCTTCTAATTCCAAACAAGGATTAATGCAGTAAGGAAGACAATATCCTCTTTAAAATCTATTTTTGTCTTTCCCTCCACTTCTGCTGTACAGCTTCCAGACCTTCCCCCAGACCCATCCTGCCTGGCTTCCTGTTGCAAATGTGAGGAAACATTTGCACGTATCCTCACAGAGAAGCTTTGCTTATTTCTTGGTCATTGCACATCGTTTTCATAGCATTATTCACAGATTAGACCCTCAAAAAGAAGAGAAAAAAAATCTTAAAAATCAGTCTTGCTGCAACAAAATGAGAGTTTCAAATTAATTGGGACTTTTTTTGGCTTAGAGGCTAGCGCAGGCTTCCTGCCAGTGAGAATAATGTTTAAAACTGTGTGTCATGAGGGAGGAGGGAAAAAAAAAAAGGCTACTCTTGAACCAAATTTCATATTGTGTGGTGTGAGAGATTCCACATGTTGTTACTTCATACAAATGTTTTCTCCCAAGAAGCAGAACAAAGTATGATATTCAAAAGAACATAACAATAAAGCATATGCATTAAAAAAAGAAGAAATCTGTCAGCTTAAATGAGAATGTCATTCTTTAGCTTGCCTCCAGTGGGTCTGAGATGTTCGTAGGCTGTTTTAAAAGAGGAGTTCATCCTAGGACAAAGAGAGTTTTCTGTTTTTTACGTTTTCCTGTGTAAATCATTGAGGAGGGGGAGAGAAAAAAGGGTGGAATTATGCTCTGCACGCTGATGCCTTTGCATTTTTGGCATTAGGCCTTCTTACTGTTTTATTGTCTATTTTGGCTGAACTTGAAGTTCCAGCCACGCTCCCTGCCAAAAAGGGGGGAAAAAAAATAAAAAAAAAAGTTAGGTCCTTTAAGGATACAGAGAAACAAAGCCAGTTTTTGAGTCTGCCACGTCCTGTAAGCAAATAAAAATGAATCTCTGTGGAGCTCAGACGTTACTTCCTGTTCTCCTTTGGATTCCAAGCAGGAAT
>NW_008587386.1:0-20596 GCF_000691845.1 Merops nubicus | reverse complement strand
GAGGAAGGGAGCAATTTTTCCCGCAATCAAAAAAAAAAAAAAAGGAGGGGGGAGGGGAATAGAGGGCTTCAAAGCAGCACAGGAGAAATCTTTGAGAGGCTTCTACGCAGCAAACTTTTAAACTATGTGTAAAATGCTTTACGCCTTAAGTACTAGATGTCTGTCCTTGGGACAGAGAGGGGAAAAATGCTCTTTCCAGATTAGCTAACTAGGGTTTTGGTGTAGTAATCTGAATATTGTGATAACTTGTTCCACGGGGAAAGTAAAGATTTCAGTTTTTAGGTGCTGCTACTTTCCTAATTTTTGAAGGAATGAATGAATAAAATACGATGACATAAAAGATAAACTGCTAACACCGAGTAGACTTCTGGATTTTTGCCACTGTAAAAATCAGGAGTAACTCTAACCCAGGCAGAGTAGCCAAACTTGAAATTAACTGTAGACAAATATTCTTTGTGCATAATTCTAGAGGAAACTATTTTTGGTAGTGAATGAATCTATCTAATGATTAACACATGATGGGGCCGCTGGAAAGGCGTAAGGCTGGAGTATGAATGCTACCAGCACCCCAGAGGTGCTCTTCTGTTTGATTTAATATACTGTCTGGAATGTGCTGTTACTGTTACTTTTTTATTTCTTAATTTTACATTAATAAAGCAACTTTAAAATATTTTTATTTTTTTGAGAAAAGACTGTATTAATTTTTCCTCAGAACAGGCAAAGTGACATGGCTCAAAAATTAGCAGTTTCTCTGTTACAAGGAAATAGAGGAAAGAACACAAAAAATATCTCTATTGAGATCCTTTAACATCCTGTTATGGGCAGTTTTCAGTATGTATATTTACTTGTGCTGGGCTAGGAGAGTTGAATTGTATGAGAAGCACTTTGGATTTCTGGATAATAGTAGAAGTTATTATTATTGGTTTTGGATAGAGTTAAGTCTTAAAGATCACATCATGCTTCTTGCCAATGTTTAAAGGTTGTGTTTCATTTCGTGTCTGGGTGTGCAGAGGGGCACAGAAGATCTCTCAGCATTGTGGAACAGATTACAGTCGTTTTCTGGAAGTGGCTTTAAGCACTACAAATGTCTCTTATCTCCAGGAGTCCCTGCCCTGAGTTTCAAGGGAGGTTTAGAAGTGGTAGGAAAAAAAACAACAGAAGTAGCTGAATCAATGCCCAAAAGATTGCTAGATGGTATGGAAAGGGAGCTGCTGTATTTTATTTCCAGAGAAGGGCCACCAGAATGATCCGAGGGCTGGAGCAGCTCTGCTGTGAGGACAGACTGAGAGAGTTGGGGCTGTTCAGTCTGGAGAAGAGAAGGCTCTGAGGTGACCTTATTGTGGCCTTCCAGTATCTTAGGGGGGCTACAGGAAAGCTGGGGAGGGACTTTTTAGGCTATTGGGTAGTGACAGGACTGGGGGAATGGGGCAAAGCTGGCAGTGGGCAGATTCAGGCTGGATGTGAGGAAGAAGTTCTTCCCCATGAGAGTGGTGAGACCCTGGCATGGGTTGCCCAGGGAGGTGGTTGAGGCCCCATCCCTGGGGGTCTTTAAGGCCAGGCTGGAGGAGGCTCTGGGCAGCCTGATCTAGTGGGAGGTGTCCCTGCTCATGGCAGAGGGGTTGGAACTGGGGGGTCCTTGTGGTCCCTTCCAACCCTGACAGCTTCTGATCTGTTTTAGCAGAGGACTTTAGAGCCCTAATGGCTCAATGGTTGGCCTTGATGATCTTGGAGGTCCCTTCCAACCTAAAGGAGTCTATGATTCTATGGAACTGAAGGCTAGCTCCACTTATTGCCAGTGAAAGAATACTGCAGAGAACTTAAATGCTCTCCCTCTGTTGCATGGACAATGGGGTGAAAGCTTCCATCTGCCCCTTTAATGTGTCTCATGGGCTGTTCATTCATTTACAGCAGTAAGGTGAGCAGGGTGGCACAGGCTCAGCAGGTAAGCAGGAGCTGTTTCTGGAGAGCACAGAAGGATTCAGGAGATTGTCCCTCTCTGCCCCTGGTCCTGAGTCAGTCAGTGAGTTCAGTGAGATCCCAAGTTCCATGGAGGTCAGGGGGAATTCTATCTTACTGAAATGGGGGATCTGCACGCCTTGATTGATGGGCTAGGTCTGTGTTCCTTTATCTCTGACAGGGAATTAGGGAAGTTAATAACTTTCTAATGGAGATGGAATCTGGTTTTTACTGGGTTTGAACTCGGGAGGGTTATACAAACAGTAACTAGTGGGAATAAGATCTACTTCTAGGTGGAGTATTAAACATGAGCTTTACATCTGGAAACATTTACTGTATCAGACCCTATGTGGGATTGCAAGTCAACCAAGGAGCACAATTGGGGGGAAAAAAGCAAATGTCTCTGTGGCACTGGTAACTTGGAATTGATTTATTTATTGTTTTAAGCAAATGAGTCGTTCTAGATTTCCTTCATGGGAGTGTAAAGGGTCTGACTGAGCAGGACTGGCTCAAACAGCAGGTTAATGATTATGATTTTGCAGAAAATGCATGATTTTCCACCTTAGGGTCAGCATAACAACATTTTCACCTGTAATATTTATTCTGGCCAGTCTATGGTCTGAGATTTGTCTTTGGAGCCACTTTGGCCGAGGATTCTTGACTGCTTTTGGAAATGCATAAAAGCAGAATTTTAACATGTCCCATCTTCTGTGCACACACAGAAATTTTGTGTCAATTTTCTCTCTTATGTTAAACCTCAAGCTTTCAGAGTACAAATTGCAGTGGTGTTTTATTAGACTTCTGGCTTAGTTTTGTCATTTCAGAGAAAAATGGATTTGAAACAAATAAAACCTCAAACTTGTATTTTAACCTGTTTTCCTAAGGGGATGAGAACGACTCAATGTATTGCTTCTCCTGGAGATTCTTTGGCATCTGTAGTATCATTTTAACATTTTGGGTTAAAATATGGAATTTGGGGGAGAGGTGAGAGGATTAGATAGCAGGAATTAGAACAGAATCAATTCTGTAACTACAGATTGGGTCAGGGCAAACACTGTCAGTGACCTATCATTAAAGCCACTTTTTTTATTGCTATATATTGCTAGTTTTTATAATATAAAGCATTATAAAATCAGGTGATGTGTGGCAGTATGTAAGTATTAAGGGTATCCTCAATTTTCAAGAAAGCAGAATTTGGATTTTTTCTTACTTGATATTACTCAAAAATACCCTTAAAAAAAAAATCTAACTATCAGGTGGTTCAAATTTAAGAAATTCCAGTAAAATTGGTCCCCCTAACAACACAGGTTATGGAACCTGCCCATAAGCATGTGATCTGGAAAGGAAATGAGCAGAAACATCTTTCAGCTAGGAGCATTTTATCTTTGAGAGATGCACTCAGAAAATTTAGTTTAGCAATGTGTGGGCTACAGAGCTATAAAATAAATGAAAAAAAAAAAAGCCAAAGACATTCTGTTTGTACCTCTGTCTGCCCCATAAGCATGTGATCTGGAAAGGAAATGAGCAGAAACATCTTTCAGCTAGGAGCATTTTATCTTTGAGAGATGCACTCAGAAAATTTAGTTTAGCAATGTGTGGGCTACAGAGCTATAAAGTAAATTAAAAAAAAAAGCCAAAGACATTCTGTCTGCAGGTGGTATTTTTTTGGAGGGTGTATCATACCTCTTCAGGGATTGAGTTTGAATGAGTGTAGATTTTTTTCTTGAAGAACAAGCTACATGTGTGTCAAAAGCTCCATCCTGTGTGTGCCTAACCAACTGTCTGCCCAGGGGCAGCAGAGTCCTCTCCCAGAGCCATTTTAAATTGTCCTGCTTAAATGTTCCTTGAGGTCATCAAATTCCCTTTTGCAGAGTGAGAAGTGATGTCATTGTGGTGCTGTTGTGGGGTGCTGGGCCTGGGTCAGAGAACTAAAGGGAAAGGAGAAAATGATACAGGATGTGGGGACAGCCCTGAATCACTGCAGCAGATCCTCTGGGGAAAAAGGATGTTTTAGAAGTGTCTGTGTGTTTTGGCCCTACTGGAGAGGGATATTTGATAGTAAGTCAAGGGAAAGAAGAAAAGCTTTTGATTGTTCTCAGAAAGTCTAGTGATTTATGGCTGCAGCTATGTCCTACATCTTTCAGCTAAAGGACCATACTTAATTATTGGTGTCACTGGAAGACACTCCCTGCTATCCATTAAAGAGGTGTATTGCCTAACTAAACCAAACCAAACCATCCCAGCAGCAGCCAAACACCCTGCTCCTTTGTCCTGCTGATTCTCACCAAGATCTGGAAGGATAACATCAAACACTAAACTACTTCTGGTTTAATCTCTTGGGTGTGAAGGGACTGTAGGAACATTGGAACAACTTTGGTACCTGCAGGTTGCACACAGTGGATTTAGTGAGGACATTTATTCTGTGGTTTATGTAGAAGGAGTGACAGACACTGTTTCATATTCTTTCTGTGCTGGATGTGCTGATTAAAAACAAGTTAATTTTTTGGAGTTTTTTTGGCTATGATTTCCTGCATTTCAGATTTTATTTAAAAGGTGTCCAATACATTTCTCCTGCTGATGCATACTGGCTGAAACAACAGTGCAGTGGCTCACTGTAATTTCTGTTGGGATTGGACAGCAGATTTGCCATGATGGCTCTTGAGGCAGAAATTGAGGAAAATGTTATTTATTTACTTAGTGGCTACAGTCAGTGGAAGAAGCTTTTGTGGAGAAGTACTTGAAAATAGAGGATAACGTGAGCTGATAGAAGAGGCAACAGGTTGTGGTGGTTACAGGAGCAATAGGTGTGGGCAGGGAAAGCTTGATTCCATCCTGAAGGCTTGAGTGTTCCTTGTTTTGCAGAATTACTCATGTAATTAGTAAGGCAGTTAATGCAATCTGTTAATAATGGGTGATATTTCTTACATCCAGTTCTGAGATCTCTTTCATGTAGATGGTGACAAAGTGAAACAAGGAATCATTTTGTAAGGGAGAGCTCTAGCTCTAGTGTTGGAAGTGTTTTGTTGAAACAGTAAGTTGATATGTTCATGTGTGAAGATTTATTTGTTTTTTTAATGACTGGGATTTTGGGTTATTACAGCTGAAGATCTCCAAAGCAGTATTGGATGGTGCCTTTGGGAAGGGTGTCAGCTCTGATATTTGGGATTCAGTTTCTCTCCTGACCAAGTGGGAATGTGATACTCTTACAAATCAGGTTAACTGCATCAAGAAGTCTGGAGTTAACTATGATGTCATCATGTCTAAAAAGTGCTAAACTGGAACATGTCATGCTTATCACAAATCCTGCTTAATCCTTTTTATATTGCTTGCTATAAACAGACATGTATCACTGTATACACAAATTATATGTAGTGTATTATTATTGTATGCATTCCCCTAGAGAGCAAACCCAGTCAGCAGGGGAATACAAACAATGGCCTTTGCCACAGGTATTTCTAGTCACAACTGGGTGAATATGACATTGAACAATCAGCCAAGGTTTGCTGATGTAAAAACTGAGAATTTGCTTTGAGCTTCATGAGCATTTATATCAGTTTTCTGAATACATCTATAAAATCAATGTTGTGGTTATGAATATATTGATGAGCTGAAGGGATAATTTCACTGGTATTTGAGTGGGTCTGCCTTTTGTTCCAAGGTTTTTGGAGAGTTTGGGATCACTAAGAAGCCTTTACTCGTGTTAAATTGTTTTATTTTTAAATTGAAATGTCATGTTTAACATCCCCAACACAAATATTTCTATGCATTGGGCTCAGATAGGTGACTGATGTCTCATTTATTATCTCCTGCATCCTTTGGTCCTGTCCTGTGCTTGGTGATGTAGTTTTATATGACAAGTGTCTCATCTTCAGCTGAGCCATGGAGCAGAAGGCCAGTCACATCACCACTCAGAAATGCTAATACTGGCCCAAAGAAGTTGCAATACTTGTTGCATCATCAGTTTGATTTTCTTTGTTCTGTTTTACAGACAGGCATGGCTAAATTAGCAGTATTAACAGTTGTGTCTAATTTTGAAGTTGAAGCAAGAATTCTTCTTCCTGAAGGAGGAATCATTAAGAATTGATGAAACCAGTGATTTGTTTCATTCTTTAGTCAAAAGCAGAATGGTTCTCTGCAACCCTGCCAGTTTAAGATCAGAGGGCTGTATTTGGCCAGATGATTTTTTATGTTTTCTATGTCAGCAGCAGGTTTTCATGCCCCTCTTGCCCAAGAAAGCAGAAAACCAGTGTGGAATTCCAGTGGCTAAATTGCCTTTTGTAGTCACCACCAAATGGTTTATTTGCTTCACGTTTTGTTCAGTTGCAATCGTGTTGGATTGAAGCAGAAGCAGTTGATTGTTTAATGTTACTCTGAAATAAAAATACCAGGGGAGAATTGTCTCAGTTTTCCTAAAAATAATCTGTAAACGTTGAATGTGAGGCAGCAAGCAGCATCAAGGCAGACAGACCAACCTAACCCAAAATGTGGTGTGGCACCTCTTCCTGCCTGCTGTGGTTTCCTGAATTCTTGGCCATTTCTTTCCTCTGGCCTCTGTCTCTTTGCTTTGCACAACCCTTCTCCAGAAAGACCAACCTAACCCAAAATGTGGTGTGGCACCTCTTCCTGCCTGCTGTGGTTTCCTGAATAGCTGTCTTGCATTCTTGGCCATTTCTTTCCTCTGGCCCCTGTCTCTTTGCTTTGCACGACCCTTCTCTCTGTGCTTCTCTTTACTTTTTACCTTGCTGTTTAATTGCTTGTTCCTTGTGCTCTCCAACTTGCCTCCTTAGAAGATTCTCAGCAACTGTGTCTAGGATCTTGTTTTCTCTCAGCCTCAGACTAGTTATTCTCTGTAATTCTTGGTAGTCTGCTGCCCCAACAAAGCCTTTTTTCTTCCCCAATGTAATGATAAAGCACTATAATACCTCTTTGCCAGGGGTCTGCTCACTTTGCCACCTTTCCCTTTCCATTCCTTGAAGACAAAGTTCTTTTTCTTTTCTTCTTCCAGGAGTGCAGAGACTCACTTCCTTTAACAGGCTCCTCATGGAAGACATTTGTGGGTAAAGGCAGGCTTTGTGCTTGTAGGCAAAGACAGATTGTGTTAGAAAATTACAGAAATAACAGGCAAAATAAGGGCATGTAATCACTTACTGCTGCAGCAAAGAAATCATACAGGCAGCTCTAAAGCATTGCTCTTATCTCCACTCTCATCCAGATCTGTGTGGGACCCAAAGGACTTGTAGTGGCAAAATTTGCTGGTCTTCCCTCCCTCTCCACTTTTTTTTTCCCCCCTGAAGGAGCAGACTTACTGAAACTCACTGGAAGAGTTGGGAACTGGCACATTACATCCAGAATCTGTGCTGCTGAAGCAGTAAGGGTAGTAACTGGAGGCAGATAAGCAGGAAAATTAATGGCTCTCAGATCTTGTTGAACTTCTAGCTCACTGAGAACATGAGTCTCTATGCATTTTTTTAAAGTATGTTTGAGCTAATTGTTGTCCAGCTATGAGTTTACTTTCACTGCCTTAGATGCAGCTGAAAAATAAGATGGTTTGGGTTTATTATGTTATTAAGTGACATGAAATTTGCTACAGACCATGCAGCTTTCTGCCCTTTTCATAACCAGTGAGTCTGTTCTTCATCCTGCAGGGCAGAGAAGGTTCTGTGCTTGTAGCTGATGTCACCCCAACTCAGGGCATCCTATAACATGAGACTCCTGTGTAGCCCACAGATGAACTTTTAAATTGTCCATCCAAGTCCCTGGAACTGTGGGAACCACAAAGTATCCCTGAGATGGGGCGAGTGTCTGAGCTCTGGGGAGCTGGAGCTGTCAGTGCCTCTGAGCCTGGGGGCCCCTCTGAGCAGGAGTTGAGTGCTGCTGCTGAATTCCCTGACCCCAGCTCCAAGGATAGAAGCCAGGCATTGTTACACCTGCTGAGCAGAGCAGGGCTGCAGCTCCCTCTGTCAGATGGTTCTGAGCCTGCTGTCCTCCCTCAGTTAACCCACAGCCCCTGAGCAAAACGTGGGTGAACTGCAGCTAAGTTTTTGCAGCCAGTAGGTTCTACCTGGATGCAACCAGCATTAAGCCAAAATAATGATAATGGGAAGTTCAGTATTCCAGATTGTGTCACAGGTTTGAGGTTAAATGCTGATCAAGTCGTTTTACTTTGTTGAACCTTTCCATTTTCCATGGCTAAAGGTGACTTTTGACTTTAAGTATGACTTATTTTGACTTTAACACCCTCACCATTTTTAATAAAGGTATTTTCAAAGAGCTTATTTCTTCTCTTCCAGTTTGGTATTGGGTCAAATTCATGTCTAAAGTGGGCAGAACTGTTGAATTTGTGTTTGTATGTGGGCTCCTGCCTTTTAATAGCTGTCACTGTTTCCTTCTGGAATGGAGTCACTGTTTTCCCCCTCTGTGTATGGAAGAATGGCATTGAAACAGCACTTAATGAGCCATGTTATATAAACAGTAGTTGAGAAGCATATTAATGCTGTCTTTCACCACTGCATAGGAAAGCCAGGAATATTATTTTGATCCCAAAGTGATTATATGTCCAAACATGCTGCAAGGAGTTAATTCTTCCTAGACACATATAGACCATACAGAGCAAAAGAGCATTTTGGTAGCTAATTGGAGGTTAGCTGAGCTCCTTTCTGTTTTGCTGTCACAGATTTGCTCTCACAGAATTTCCTGCTTAATGTGAACAGCAAAAGGGTTTTTTTTTTTATGTTCTCCAAGGTATTTACCCTCTGCCTGGTGGTGATGTTCTGGCCATGCCTCTCTGGCCTCCTCCAGTACCATCCTTCCATGATGGCTGTGAACTTAGACCTCCTCTAGCAAAGAGGGCTAACACAGCAGATGTTCAGATGTTCCAGGTGTTTTCTGAGACAGGATAAATCCAGAGTAAGAGTGGAAATCTGTGCCAACAGTCATGAGAAATGGCTGCTGTGATACACTTTGTAATTTGGGATTGTTCAGACCATCCCCTTATACCTGAGTGGGTATTTCTTAGCAGTCGTGAAGACTCCTGAATAAAAAGCAAAAGAAACAAGCATATTCTGGTAACTTATTCTTTGTCTTTGCAATTAGTAGAAAATAAAAGGAACTGTGCAGGATAAATAATTACTTTATGATGGAAAGCTTGTTTTTCTGCACATACTGTGTTGATTAATGACATAATTATGTGTTTCTAGATTAAGATCAGGGAAGTAAAGACTCGCCACAAAATTTGAATAGCTACCTGCATGAAAGAACTTTATTTCTTTAACTGCAGCATCACAATTACAGTGATACTTTTGGGTGGGAAACATCTCCTAGGTACATCTGTGCTTCTGGGACAGGTAGTTGTGCTAGACTGCCTGCTGGACTCTCCTCCACCTCTGCTCTGGAGGGCTCCCTGTAGAAATAACTGTGTGCACTGTTGGGATCTGGGGCTGGAAAGGGAAGGGGAGGGTTGGAACATCTTTGATACTTAAACCAAACAAGCTTTTAATTGCACTTATCAGTTTGCTTCTCTGCATACTGAGAAACAATCCCATTCCAGATGCTTATTTTTGTAAAGCTTTATTTTCTTGTCACTTCCATAATAGGCCTGTTAAATTTTTTGGGGTCTCCTTTGCTTCTGTCCACATTAGGTCCTGGAATTGCTTCTGTGTTTCTAGCTGTTCCTAGGGAAAAGCATGTCTGGCACCCAGATTTTGGATCCATACTTTCTTTTGTCCTCAGCAGACAATATTTTTCCATGTGTGAAAGAGCAGTTCTGGTACTTACGAGGCATCTTTGTAATTTGCTGCAGCTTTCCTTCATAGGCAACAAAGATTCCTGATTTCAAAGTTTGTCCTTAAAGCCTCTGATGTCAGTGGATTTGGAGGTGGGACAACAGCATGAAAATAAACCTGTGTAAAGGCTCGGCTTATGTTTATGTTAATGAACTTCACTGAACCAGATTGACCTCAAAAGTACAGATTTTTTTTTGTACCAGTTTGACAGAGTGATTTTCCTGGTGGGCTTCACCATAATGACATTTTCTGATATGTTTCTGATTCTAGTCTTTAAATTACTCTGAATTTGTTCGTGGCCTTCATTCCACACTGGGAAAGAACCCTATACAACAGACAAAAAACTCTTTTGTGCAAGGGTAGTGTTTCTTCTCATCACTGTTAAAAGTCACTGGTGTTGTTAGCTACTCTAGGGCTAATCTAAAATCAGTATGTTTTCCTGTAACCTGATGTTTCTCTGCCTTCTGTTTTAAGCTGGATTGTATTTTCCTTGTGTTTTTATTTTTTAGCAGTTCAGTCAATGGGATTGCTCTTTTGTGAACTTTCCTTTAATTTCAGAGAATTTAATTGCCTTTAATTTCAGGGATCCCAGGTCCTTGAGGCCCAAGCAAAAGTATGAAACAATAAAGACTCACTCTTGGTAAAGGAGGATCAGGTTAGGGAACCCTTGAACAAACTGGACATCTCTAAGTCCATGGGGCCCAGCAGATTGCACCCCTGAGTGCTGTGGGACCTGTCTGATATCCTTTCAAGGCAACTCTTGATTGTCTCTGAAAGGCTGTAGCAATCAGGGCAGGTTTCTGAAGATTCTCATGAAGCAAATATAACCCTTGTCTTGAAGAAGGGGTCACCTCGGGAGGTGAGGTGGTGTTGGAACAACTAATCCTGGAAACAGTTTCCCAAAATGAGGGACAAGAAGGTTATTGGAATTATTCATCATGGTTTTATGAAGGGGAATTCATGCTGAACCAACCTGCTAGCCTTCCATAATTAGGTGACCAGTGTGAAGGAGAGGAGAGCAATGCATGCTGTTTACAGTTCCAGTAGGGCTTGTGGGGCTATTTGTCATGATATCATAAGAGACAAGCAGGACAATTCTGGGAGTTAAATTGTTTTTTTTTTTAATTTATTTTTTTTTAATATCATAAAGAACAGTGTTTTCTGGTCTGGTTACTGAACTGTGCATCAGTTCTGTTAGCATCCCAGGTCACTTCCATCTTAAAACTGTGCCAAGTGGTTTTAAGGAGGTGTTAAACAGGAATGGAAAATAAAGCCTACATTGGGGTCAAAATTCATAATTGCAGGTATCTGTCATTTCACTGCCAACACAGCCTTGTTCTGGAATCCACTGGGAATCCACTCTAACCTAAACAAGTCTGCTCTCTCTTAGCAGCATTTTGTTAACAGATGTAGCCCAGAGACTCATTGAGATGTTTCAGCTCAATTCAATGAAAGTTAACAACAGTCAACTAACTGCACAAAAAGATAGATCCCCAAATTGTGAGGAGATAAAGCCATTTAAAAAAACAAAACAAAACAAAACCCACATTTATGGTTCTGCTTTTCGTTCTTTTTCAGCCTGGGATTGTTGATGTTTCAAGAGGGAAAGTGATGCCACTTGACTTTAATTTTAGTTCTTCAAATCCACAGTTCTAAGTCTTCCTATAGGTGGTTGCAAAAGAGGCAGTGCATGTATTTGAAAGCAGAAGTTGTTGTCAGACTCAATGAAAACTTTATTTTTTCAAAGTAACTGTTTTTTCAAAACTGGAGTTTTTGAATAAACACTAAACAAACAGGTTGAAAAAGTGGAGAATTCAGGTTAGGATTGCTCCAGGCTGATGTTAATTATATGTGCAGCACTTAAGTACTTACCCTGTTCTCACTGACCTTGAGAGCAATTAGAGATCGTATTTCTCTACAGGGAGCTGGAATCTGAACCATTTATCCACTACACTAGAAGCAAAGAGACTTTGTACACTTACACAACTAGGAGTCTTCCTTTTTAAAGTTAAACTTCCTGTGACTGTTGTGTATAAAACCAGTTTTCCTTTAGATTGAGTTCTTTCAAGTCATAGAATCCTAGAATAGTTTTGGTTGGAAGGAACCTCAAAGATCATCTAGTTCCAACTCCCCTGCCATGGGCAGGGACATCTCCCACTAGATCAGGTTGCACAAGATCCCATCCAACCTGGTCTTGAACACCTCCAGTGATGGAGCATCTACAACTTCCCTGGGCAAACAAGGCCAGGGTCTGACCACCCTCATTGTGAAGAACTTCTTCCTTACATCCAGTCCAAATCTCCCCTCTTCCAGTTAGAACCCATTACCTCTTGTCCTGTCACTACAAGCCCTTGTAAAAAGTCCTGCCCCAGCTTTCCTGTAGGCCCCCTTCAGACAGTGGAAGACCACCATAAGGTCTCCCTGGAGCCTTCTCCAGGCTGAACAACCCCAGCTCCCTCAGCCTGTCCTTGCAGGGAGCGGTGCTCCAGCCCTCTGATCATCTTTGTGGTTCTCCTCTGCATCTGCTCCAACAGGTCCACATCCTTCCGATTCTGGGGGCTCCAGAGCTGGAGTATTAATAGCTGCTTTTAGGCAAGTATGGCTGTAGTTTAGGAAATGTTCCTATTAAGATGGAATCATTAATGCTTAGATAAAGTAAATATATATTTATTTTTCTCTGTCACTCTTTCACTTTTCCCTACTTTGCTTTTTAATTGAAGTGAGTAACTTCATTCTGTCCTTTTCATACCAAAAATAGAACGTGAAGGAATGGTGACATGTTTTACAGAGGCTTCTTCCAACTCCTTTTTGTGGAAGCACAGGGATGGATTGTTTTGAGTGCCAAAGGAAGAATTTTCATTAGAAAAGGTGGAAACAAAGACAATTTAACTTTTCCTTCAGCTGCTGTAATTGGAGCATCTCCATTGCCAAAGGGGAAGAGCTATCCAGTACAATTCCAACAGCAGCAAGGTGAACCAGCAATGATCTTTTCAGTCTAGAGTGTCTAGCTGTAGAAGGTGAAACTCAGAATGCATGAAGAGGACTTCTTCCCTTTCTGTGGTGCCCTTTGGATGGTTTCTTTCTTGAGAAATGTCCAGATTTCTACTTGCAAATGGGTTGAAGCCTGTAGGCACTTCTCTGACTGACTGTTGGGATGGTTTTGAATATTCTGTCTAAAGGTTTTTAGCTTGTATTGAACATCTTTCACTGGCCCTCTGCACGGAACAGGATTTCTTGTAGAGAATATAATTTGGTTTTCAACAGCTCCTTTTTAATTTTTAATGATGAAGAAGAGAAATGAGAGTAGTTTCTTTTGGGAGATTGAGTCTCTGTGTCTCTTGCTGTTCAGACAAAGAAGAGTCTAATGCATTCAGAAATACACATTCATTAATTCATTAAAGTTTTCCTCTTTTGAGATGGTAACCTGTAGGAAATACAGGACATCAGGAGTTAATTCCCACACAGATGGAGTTCAGATCCTCCTTCTTTCCTGAGAGTCTTCCTGAAGATGGCAATTGCAGTGATTAGTTTCAGAGGGGTATCTGGTGACAGCAAGGATTCCCCTACCAGCCCCACGAAAGTTTTTCATTAAATTTTATACAATTTATGTAGCACTAGCAACTCTGACTGGATTTCTGCAGATACCCTGGAGACATGTGGCTCTTACTTCCATTGGCATTCCCATGGTTTATTCATGATGTATAGATGTCTTGGCTTGTCAAGCAGCATCAAATGGATATCAGAAGGGTTTTTTTGGCTATTTCAAAGCAATTTTGGTGGCAGGTTAAACTATAATAATTAACTTTAGGTTTTTAATTTCTTTTATGTTGTCCTGCTTAGGTAACAACATTTATTTTCTTTAATTAAAAAGAAGTGAAATGTAAGCTAGCACTCCCTAATTACCTTTGTGTTGGAGAAGTGACAATGAGAGATTCTTAGAGATTTTTTTAGGGTGGTAAAAATGTATTCCACAACTGGTGTTCTGTATGGTAGAGCCTCCAAAAGAGATCAGTTAAAGTCTGCTGCCTTTTAGTGGCTTAGACTGAAAAGAACTCATTATCCTGTAAATATTTCAGTAGTTTGTACAAAGTTAATATAGGGCATGTATTTTTTATGACTTATAATAGTATAAATGTTTACGAAGGGTGTCGTTCAGATGTAGTATCATTTTAGTATAAACTGTTAAGCTCTTATAATACAAGATCAATATTTAAGAATTGGATTTAGATACTTAATTTTACAAGATACACAGCTTTACCCAATATAAAAATATTCCTTCCATATCTATTTTTCACCTCTAAATTGAGTTACAAGTTCATTGTCCCCTGGAAGAAAAGGTAACATCTTTATTTGAGCTCACAGTACTTTTACAGATGATATATGCTGAAGTTGAGTAGTCTTCCATTATTTTTAACTATTGCTGGAGTATTGATTAGATTTCCAGAAGTATGAGGTCCCAGTTCAAAACAAACAGTTGCCAATATGCTCAGCAGCAGAGGAAGGAAGCTGGCTAGGGCAAATTGGTTCTGTCACTGTCATGAGCACATTTCCCAGTCCCTAAATGTTGTCTTTTGTTCTACTCCATTGACTGTGAACAAATCTAACTTCACTTCTGAAGATTTATTGCCACAGAGAAATTTTGTGGCAATAACCTTTTGATCTCCTGGATCAAGATTGAATTATAATGCATGCCAGACTGTCTCAAGTTTTGAGTTTTCAGCTCTAGAGCTGTTTTTCTTTTTAAATAACATAAATGTTGTATAATTTGCTCTAGTCTTCAAGTAGGCTTAAGATATGATAGCTACTCATTAAATATTTACTCTTAATTGATAAAAATAATTTCTTGTTATGCATTAGGTTAGTCATTCATAAAACTTCAAGTGTTCATAGTTATAGAAGGCCAAATTTATTCTAGCTTTGCAAGCATATTTTTCTTGTTTTATTTGTATGGGATTATTTTCAGTGACATGACAGATGGGTGTATTGGCTAGAAATTCTTTATCAATTAGTATACAAAAATATGTGGCAATATACAGTGCCAGAATGATAGACAGTGTTTGGCAAACTGCTTCTGACAGCGTGCTGCAATCATATGCAGATTGAATTCTTCTCCTCACATTTCACTGTTGAAGTGGATAAGCCTAAATGAGGTCTGCATGTTTTTTGACCTTTCTGTCCTGGAAGAAACTAAATGATAAAAAGCACACAAGATTGATGGCATGACATGGAAGGCATCTTTGTTTTCAAACACAGCAAATGGGAATGATGATGGATTTTTTTTGTTTTTCTTTTTCCTGCCATTTCTTAGGCTTTGCATTAGGACTGGTCAAGGGCCTGACTTGGATTGCTGCCTGGAACAGAAGAGAGCTGTGCCCAGACTTCACCATGCTGGCAGGTATGTGACATGTCCTACATTCCAATGGCAGAGACTCCTGGTGCTCTGCTGATTTTTTTAGAGTAGATGCAACATGCCACCACAATTTCTTCCATAGAGGTAGTTTTCAGTGCTTGGCCTGGCAGTCTCAGAGCAGTGCTCTTGCTGAGCAGATCTCTGCAATTTTACCCTGAGGTTGTTACTAACACTGCATTGAATGGACTTTCTTATAGTTGCCTGGTTCTATTCAGAGCTTCTCTTGCTAAAACATTGTAATTTGTCTTCAAAAGGTGTATTTAATTACTTAGAATACTAGGAGAGGATCTAGATTTTTTTATTTTTTAAGTAATCTATTACAATTTAGTTCAACTGATAGAGGAAATAAAAAGGACAGGAAGGTGCCTCAAACACTTATTTGTGGACAAAAAAGGAGTCTGCAGAAACTTCAGTAAATAGAAATTTGAGTCAGCTGAAGAAATGGTGTACTGGTTTGCTGATAAAGGGTGTTTTTCCCCATATGAACTGTCTGCAGGGGTATCCCATACCAGAGGATGTCATGCCCAGCATGTAAAGCTGGGGGAAGGAGGGGACATTTGGGGTGATGGTGTTTGTCTTGCCACGTAACCAGTGCACATGGTGCCTTTTCCCATAATTTTGCATCAGCTTTTGATGGAATGGCAATGAAATAGGAGGAGGATCTCTTTTTTTTTATTATTTTTTTTAATGCTTCATTTAATAGAAATATTTCTCATGCAACTTAATGTAAAATTGAATGTAATATAAAAAGCCTGTCTTGTGGTTCTGTTCATTTGTGTTGTAAAGAGAACATAAAACATCCTCTTCACAAACTACACTTTTCTCAGAATGTTTTTAGTTATGTTCTTCTCCCAGTTGATTTTTTTCTCCATGAATATCCCTTTCTAAAATTATGTGCCTGAACAGCAAACAAGTTTATTTCTCATCCTAGAATATGTGCAGAACCTCACATATTTCAAGAGGTTTTTCAGAAGCTCTTGTAGCTTTTTCTTTCTTTTATACTGGATAAAAATGATAAAATATTTTTAATGTTAAACCAGAATAAAACACAGATAAATCATTTAACTGAAACATTGCTCATCTTTTGTTGCAAAAAGTGGTCAGTGTTTCATACTGTTAGAGCTTTGTAAAGAACAATATTAATAGCAATATGTTTTCCATATTTTTTTTATAAATAAGTTTTTTTTCAAGGTAGGCTGGGTCTGGTGTTCAGAAGTCAGATTTCAGAATCTGGCCACCTCAGATTGGATGTAGGTTTTTGCTCTGTCTTTGCAGTCACCTAGGGGAATCAGGATAGTGATAAACTGTCAGAGGAAGAGAAAACCTCAGACTTCTGGGGCTTGGTTTTAGCCATCTGAAAGTTTGGTGCCTGCCTCTGCAGCCCAGGGAAAAGGGTGACCCATGCCATCCTAAAGCAGTGCCCTCAACAGGCAGGAGGAGTTTGCCTTTGGAATGGCTGGTGCAGAAGTAGGTGGACTGACTGCCTTGGGTTAGATGCCTAACTATAAGTAACAGTTTATCTGTCAAACTTTTTGATTGATCCAGGTAATGAGGTGAATCTCACTTTAACTCTTTTTATACTTATCCTCTCAATAATGCATTTGCTTTGTATGTTTTAATAAGATGTTAATCTCAGTGAAAAAGTTTATATTTATATCATCTGATCCAAACCCCCAATATTCTTTTCTATTTTTTTCCTCTTCTCGTTCCTGCTCTCTTGGTTTATATTTCCTCACTTTCCCTGGCTGAAAGAATAGCAGCAATGCAAAAATGCAAATTTACTTGTGTTTGAAATCTACATATGTGTGGTTATAAGAGGAAGTAAATGTTTGGACATGTTTCACACATCAAGACTGTGGAGTCTCCTTGGTGATGTAATTCATGGTGGTTGCCTACACTTCAAGGTTGAATACACATCTCTGTGTTCAAAATGTACTGCAAGCCTTAACTGAGCTCCAAGTTCTGACATACTGTGGTGTTGCTTTGCTGCTGCCAGCTGTGGACAGGTAGGAAGGGTTTCTTCAGTGGGTTAGATGATCATATACTGATTCTGTTATCAAGAATAAGTTATTCTTCTCATGCCAAGAGAGGACAGAAGTTGTTTACCCAAGTAGGGTGACTGCTGGCTTCATGCACAAGTGGTATGGTGGAGTATAAAGTTCTTATTGCCTGAACTCAGTAACTCAGGCAGCACTGTGACCCCCTGAGTTGGTGTCTCTTGGGCTGTTTGGGATTCTAGCTGGGTAACCAGGATATGGACAAGGGTAGAAAATACACCACATCTGCTTACAATTGCCTAATTTGGATGGTGGATTTCCTGAAGAGTTATGGTAATATAAAGAATTGTGAGAGGATTAAAAGGCTGTTGAGATTTCCAGCTAGCCGCCTTTTGCTGTGTTTCCTTTTGGATTCAGGCAATCACCTGCATGAAGGGCAGCTGGTTTTAAGATACAGGAAGAGATTTTTTTTGAGTTACATGAGTCTTTTGTGCTGACTCTACATGCCACTAACTCACTTATTTAGCATTGAATTATCAATGTATACAAAGATTCCCAGGCTAGCTAGCTAGCTAGGACACAGAAATGTTTCAGCTTTTGTGTCTGCAGAACAAATACTGTAACCACAGCACACAATTAATGACACGTTTTGGCACCATAAATTAGAAGGGATGTAGCTAACACATTGCAGGAGTGCTTGTTGACTTAATGAACTTATCAGGAGTGTTGACACCTAGGGACCAGTGCCCTGATAAATTGAAGATAGTCTGCTTTTCCTCAGTCTCAGCAACCCACATGTCACAGGTCTGCTACTGCTCTTACCAGGATCTGCCTTTCTAGGGCAGGTGTTGTTTATGGTTTGGTTGGCTGGGTTTTTTTTTAACAAGACCAAAGAGAGACTGGGAAATGCTTCTTATGACCTTTTTTTTTCAGGCTATTGATTTGAATCTGATTGTAAGTTACTAGAATAGTAGCTATGATGTTGATCCTGTCACTTGTTGAGGGATTCTCTTTATCTATGGTATGGCAAACAAGCAGGCTCAAAGAACTTTGGAGTATTCTTTCACAGCCAATGAGAAAATATTTAAAAAAAATAATAGTAGAGAGAACAAAACGTGCATGTAAGTAGGAAAACTGTAAACTTATCCTAATTTTCCTTTGCTGAGCTTTTTCAGGTGTCTTTTCCAGTGTGTTTCCCTTGCTTCCTCCCCTCTCCCCCTTTCTGCCCCTCTGTATAACCTCCCCCTTCCCAAGGAGCTTTGTATTTTCTTTTTCAGAACATTCATAATCATTTCCATGTCTCATTCCTGTCTCCTTGCTTACATTCCTTCCCTGCTCCTGAGACCTTTAAACTCATTCTCTTATCAAAATGAGCTCCCTATTTTTTTCCATCTATCTTTCAAGTGAACTCTAGGCCATTTGTTTTGTCCCTCAGCCTGAAGCCCACAGTGATCTCAGTGATGGCTGGTGGTGGTAAGAATTTGGGATCAGGGAGAAGGGTCAGGTTCTTGGGCTAGTCCAGGGAATTAACAAAGTTCAAAAGCTGCAGCTTCTTTGTTGGAGGAGAATGAATGTGAGAGAAGCCTCCTTATTATTCTTTGGTTACTCAGGTAGTTCATATTTTGACCTCTTCCTATCTCACCTGTGAAGAAGGTACCAGGGGCTGTATTCTTGAACGCACACAAAAGAATTCAGCAACTAATGAAATTCCTGTAGCCTCTCTTGAGACATAAGTGAATATACTAAAAGAATGTTCCTAGTAAATGATACAGATCTGTTGCTGCTCTCTCAAAAGATGTGTTGTATAAACTGCTGGGGATACTTGGCCAGCAAAAAGAGCAACGTGTGTGATAAGGTCCTTCCAGCTGTGGTGGAAAGTGAGCCACGTAGCAGACTGCCCCCTGGAAAAGCTGAAACTCTAAGGGTCAGGTTTTGTGTAATATGGTGTGATTACCTCTGGACAGGGTGCATTTTTCTAACAATGCTTCCTGTCACTCTCCTTGGAGCCTGTTACTGGTGTTTTGTGTCCAGCTTTACCTGCTTTTAACGTCACTCTGCACTAACTGCATGACTTCCACCTGCACCTCTGAGGGTTTGCTTAAAGGCTTTTTTTGGGTGCAATGTGGTCAGTGTAAATTGTAGCCTTTGATTATATGTTTGGAGGAAGTAAATTTCTTACCTGTGACTTTAGCAAGAAGCTTCCAAGAGCTTCGTTTAGGTCAGCCTAAGGAAGTAAGGAGAAGAAAAGTTCAGTAGGACTTCATACAACATTACGTGAGGACTGAGGAGAAAAGTTTATCAGTTTGGAGGCAGTTTATCCCAGGGAGAGTGGGCTGACTGCTTCCTGTACTGAATTCTCATTGTGACCTCTTCTCTGAAAGAAGCAATTACACTTAGACCCTGTGAACTGAATGACTGTTGTAAGTCCATTAGGATAAATTTCACTGTGAACAGAGAAGTGAGATAATCTTTTGCAAAAGACAAAACCAGGTCATTGGTACCTCAGAGCCAATGCTGATAATGAACACTGCTGGCTCCAGTGTGAGCCTTGGAGAGCACTGCTTCATGCATTAGCACTCAGAATGCTGCTCCATGCTCTGCTCTCTTGTCTTTCTGACTGACTTCAGTTACTGTTCTTTTTAGGAATCTGCTTTATATTGTGTTTGAAGAAGGCACTTTTAACACAAAGTATCTTGTAAGCAGCAGTGGGAGGAAGGAATTAGATAACATAGACCTTGTGTAAATAACATGACTCACTAATGACTTTCTACTATTAGTAAGTAAAACAGTTTTGGAGCATGAGGCTTGTTTTGTTAGTTATCTTCACTCTTACATTGCTCAGTGTTTCATGTGCTGCCTGTCCGGGTCAGAGCTGGTTTTGTGGAATAGACACCAACACTACCTCCTTTGGCACTGGCTTGTAACCCTTGAAGAAGTGGCACAGATTTTGCCATGCTTTTTCTTCCTGCTTTCTTTTCCAGGCAGACTGTGACTGAATTAAACCACCAGAGCTGTAGGGGGGAAAAAAAACCAAAACCCCAAACATTCTAATGACTAAGTTAATGGACAGTATTCCTAAATAACTACAGGGCAGCTCCAGATCTGCCACGTGTCCCAGAGAATGAGAAGTTTAGGCTGGAGCCTGCAACGTCTGCCATCCTGTCTCTCTGGTAAGAATCTCCTGTCTGCTCTTGCCCAGTTGCTGTCTGCCACCAGCTGTCACAGCTGAGAGTCAGTCTCAGGGGTTTGGAGGTTTGGCTCTTCCCTCCTCTCAGCCACCAGAGAGCCAGAATGGGAAATGAGAAGAGCTTGGGGCTTGTTCACCATCGTGAAGCTTCTTGTCTGTCTCTGGAATCACAGCATTAGAAAGCCAAATCTCTGTTTTGGTGGTTCATTTCCCATCTTTGATGTCAGAGCTGTAGAAGCTCAGATCAGAAGGCTATTACTGGTGT
>NW_008587385.1:19207-70878 GCF_000691845.1 Merops nubicus | reverse complement strand
AAGCTCTGAGCAGCTTGACCTAGTTGAGCAGCTTCATGTCATTGGACATATCTCTGCTTATGGCAGGAGGTTGGAGTAGATGACTCTGGAAATCCCTTCCAACCCAAACGTTCTATTCTATTCTATTGAAAAATAATGTTACACATTTCTTGAATACACTGAATATCCAACAGGCCTCCATGATCTACATGTATTGGCAGATTTCAAACCGTTTAAAATGTTAATTGGTAATTTGTGAAGGCAGGGGTTTCTGAAAACAATAGAATTATAGATGTGCAATTTTTATCTTCTAATTATATTACTTTCTTTTGTCAGTTATATATTACACATTTGTTATATTGCTCACAGAACAGTGGATTTGCTGTTTCTGGAAAAAAAATGTAACTGGCTCTCCTTTAATTTCATGAGAGGACATTGACATACTGTCTCTGTGCAAGTTCATGTCCACACACAAAAAAAACCCCACCCTACTACCAGTTTTTAATGTAAAGGTTAAGATGCATTTGCTCTCGAGCTCATTCTATTAATCTTTTTTTTCCCCTGATTAATGTTTAACTGGCAATAAGTTTGCACTTTTTTAGTGATATTTATTGCACATTACAAGCATCATGCTGAGAAGCACATATGTAATAAGGTTTATTTCTATTTTCATGCTACTCCTTGCCAAAAAAGCACGGTGAAACCCATCTGTCGTATTTCCTGGCTAAGGTTAGACATGAAAAGGAGACTCCACACAGCACTCTATCACTGCAAACGATATTGATTAAAGCAGAGTTTGGAGATGGAATCCAAAGTGCTTACTCAGAGCAGGCATTCTGCCTCATTGATACACTCAGATGAAAATATATATAAAATACAGCACACACAAAAGAAATAGTGACCAGGAGGCATGCAGCCCTGGAATCTGTCAGGCAGGTCCCTGAGATAAGGACCTAAGTAGAGGCTGAAGCTTCAGAGAATTATTTCTGTACGTTTGCCCACATGTACCTTCAAACATGCAAATATTTTGCACCAATGTTTTTCATTTTAAGCCACTTTTATAACTGAAGGATCTACCTGGGAAGCTGGAGTATATTTGGGATGCCTTTTTCTTGCCCCTTGTCCAAGTGATGTAAGTGCTCAGATAGGGCATGCACAAAGCTTTTTTTTAATTTTTCTTTTTAACTTTCTCAAGGGAAATAAATCCTGTCCTTTTTCTTTGCAGATGGCATGTCTTTACAATGTTTTAACTGTACTAACTTCCTCATTAAAGACATGAGAAATGTTATTCCTTTTATCTGTCAAGGAAACTGATGGAACACATAATTCAATGTTACTTTAGTGTGTGAAGGAGAATAAGTAATCAGGATGTTGGTAAAATCAGTTGAGATGATGCAAATGGATTCTGATACTAGGAGGAAGAAAAGCCACCAAAATAGCCAACGTAAAGGGAAGCAAAAATACCTGATACATGACTTACTTTGAAGGGAACGGGGGTAGGCAGAACACTCAAAAATGGCTGTATGTTGACTATACAGGGGAGGTCCTTCAGAACTGGAAATATTTTAGTATTTAGGAAAGCAGGGGTATATCAACCACAACAGAAACATGCAATTGTCAACCACAAAAAAAAAAAAAAACAAAAAAAAAAAACAACCCCCACACCACCAGAGTTTCAAATCAAAATTAAAGTACAGAGTAACAACAGGCAGTTCCACCAGAACACACAAGGATTTAAATTAAAATACAAAGCAATTCAACCTCTGAAGGCCAAATCTTGAAAAACTGTTTGCAGTGTGGATACGAATATCAACATGCTTGCAAAACCTAGGTTTAGGTATAAACACACAGCCTATGTTCCCCATCCCCTCTTCAAAAGAGTGTTGCTTGCAGAGCTCCAGAAAGTAATGTTCTTAGGCTCAGATCCTTCCTACCAGCTAAAGAACCTAAACAATGTACTTTACTCAAGCTGGAAATGACAGAAACTTCCAGTTCACATCATATCTCAAGTAAAATCCTAGTCCCTTTATCGACTGCCTTTCTTCTTCCTCTCATTACCAAGCTAGCTTAACTGTAGTTCACCACATCACTGCTAAATTCAGGTACAATATTTTCAATTCAAACCAGAAATAAAAAGCTCATACAGCAAATCTCCACAGAATTTAGCAAACCTTATGCAGATCACAGTCAAAAGGTACTTCTACCCCATGGTTGCTCAGCTAGTGTCTCTTCACTGAAACTGCCAGGAATATGATCCACTGCCATCAACAGAAGTGAAAATGGTAATATAGACATTAAACAGCATCTTGTCAAACTCCAAAATGTTGTGTTAGTATTAGATTGCAGCATCTTGAGAGACGGCATTTCAATAAACCATAAAGTTCCCCTTTAGCTGAGAATGAGGTTCTTTTATGTAGGCAGGTTTGTTTTGATTTAAGTTCAACAAAGAGTTTCCTTTTTTCACCTAGATGTTTGGGGGAAGGCCAAATCCAACAGTTATGCCAGCTTCATTCTACACATCTTCACATCTCTCTGTAGCTCTGTTGCTTCTTGGACTGACATTAAAGGCTTCATCAGAAATGCCACAAGTTTACCGGATATTTCTCCATTCTTCCCTCGACTTTATCAGTGCAATAAAAAGATGTTGCTCCTCAGAAAAACCACAAGTGAACACAATACTGTATTGTGCAGCCTACAGACCAGTCATGCAGATTTTACACTTTCAGAGATATAAAGTATGCTTGGCACAGACGCAGACCTGTAATTGAGACCATCTCTGAGATAGATAAACTGTTCTAGAAATGACACATAACCCCACTTCTTTGCAGATGCCTGTGAGTTAATATTTGCATCACAGTCCTTATTTTAGGGTATGATTCTCAGTTCAATGCCATTTGCAGATAATTACATTTTAAATTTTTTTTTTTCCAGAGATAAATCTCATCCTAATGAAACCGTACCTCCTTTATCAAGTACCCAAATCTCTGGCTGTTTAGAAAGATCACTTTCATGAAATACTGGACACAATCCAAACCTGAGAAATTGCTTCTATGTACTAACTCTCAAATGCGTTAGAAATCTTGGAGAAGTCTAGTAAAGTGGTTCTTGTAACTGTATTACTAAAGCAATAAAATCAACGGAGTATTTTTACTATTTGTTTAGTAATAGCACCTGACAACCATAGAGCACTGTAACAAACTAAAATCCACTTATATTTTTATTATTCCTGCTTAGAAAAAAAAAAGAAATAGCAGATATATCACTCATAAAATTCTTGTAAGAAGCAGTCATAAGTTTTCTCATTTTCTTGATGTAGTTTATGTAACTGCTGGTATACTTAAAGACACTTGATGAGGTAATATTTAAATAAAAGGACAGAAAAGCTGTAATAATAGAATCAATTTGTTTTTAAGAACTTTTTGAATACACAGCTAGCATACATGAAATCAGTCAGAAATGCAACGGAGGTTTCCATTTGAAAAGTTGAGCATAAAAGAATCTGTCCTTTACGCATGATAAAATCTCGTGACACAGCAAAATATTGCTGCTGCAGTGTCCTCAAGGTGTGCCCTTCCAAGAGCCCTGTGCTGCTTGCTCTCAAGTGCTGCAATAATCCATTAAGTAAAAATCATTTACATGCACAAAACCAGCTCAGCTGCTGAATCATGAAGTAAGTATATAATAATTATGTGTTACAGCTTTTGAGCTTGATAACGCTATTATTTTCTTCCAGATTTTCTCTGTAAATACGTTTCAGTTATTCCTTAGAGACAGTTACTTGGACAGGCAAATTATTAAATACCAAGTAGCTTTATTTTATCATAGTTTGTTAGGGATTTTTTAACTATATATAGACTTTTCACCTTGCTGTAAAACCAATAATGAATTAAGCCTCTGACAGCATAAGTATTATCATCCTTTCACAGGTAAGGAAACAACTACAGTGGGAAATTGCTTCCACAAGGACTCTAAGCACAGCTGGTTAAGCCTTGCTCTGATCTCCTGTATCTTTAATCGACATACCACAGCACTTCTAGAGATCTGATCAGAGATTTGTTACATACATCACCTACACACCAGGTATTACCATAGCTTCCTAACACTCAGAGGGCTACTTTTTCTTTTTCTTTATTTTTAGGTCTCCTTGCTTCTCTTTAAATGCTTCAGCTATTGCTGATTTAGACAAACAAACATAAGAGCAAAGTTAAAAGTGGTCTCTAAAATTAATATTTCTTAAAACACCTAGAATACATATCTGAAGTTGTGAAAAGCAGTGTTATTTATTGCCCTGACAGGCCTAATCAGAAGGTATCAGAAGTGCACAGCAGCATGTGGTCCTAGAAGTCGATACGCTGGGTTACTACACTGGTGCACTGCAAGCGGGCACTGTTACTTCATTTTTTGAGTCTAATGAGTCTGGGAACCTCAAAGAGCACAAAGAGGACCCTTGAAATTTCCACTAAGTTTGAGCAAGGAAAATGGAAGCCAACCACAACCAAGGCTGCAAGAAAAGCTTGTAATGCACTCAGACCAAAGGTGCACCTTGTTAAATAGTGAGTTTTGGCTACTGATAGATTCAGGAAAAGAACAGTGAGAAAAAGAATATGAAAAAGGGCAAGACTAGTAGTTCATCTATAGAACCTTTCTCTGCCCTAGCAATTTGCAGTTCAGATGTGTGAATCAGAAGCATGTCAGCAAACCCAGATCTTTCTTCTACAAACATACCTAATCCCTTTTTCAACCCTCCTCAACCTTCACTAACCTACGATATCCTGCAGTAAGGAGTTTCATAACTCACCTGATGTGTGAAGAAATGCTTTCTACACCTACAGGCAGCAGTTTCATTTGATGCCTACTGGTTATCGCATTGAGAATGGAAAGAGATTTGCAAAGGTAAGAGGTGAGGAGTTTCAGACGCACCTGTGGGAGGTAAGAGTGCTGCTTTCTCACCTAGGGCTGAGGAGAACAGGTTAATGGCTACACTTCCATTGAAGTAGGTCAAAATATTCTTGTTTATTCCCAGAAAAAGACTGGATGCTCTAACTACCAATAGTCTAGAGTGCAATGCTGAATCAGGTACTTTTTCAAGCATAGCTCATTGTGACTTTGCCAATGAGAAATGTTATCACTCCCTACCAGCAATTGCCAGTTGGATCCATATACAAGACATGGAGAGAATCAGAAACTCCAAGTCCTGAACTGCTCTCTAAAGCCACCCACTTTCAGCTACAACAGCACCCGATAACCTCCTTGACCTTTACAGGATGACACACAACTCAGATATCTGAGGTAGGCAACCTTCAGATCAAATCAGCAAGCTTAAAAAATCCTGAATGTATAACTTAATGCAGTTATAAATTATCATCTTTAAACCACACTAGCTTTTTTAACTCGTTTCCTTTATTTAGCTGGTAGCCAACAGTCACAATTTAAGCTCCAGCTACAAGATCAATAATCAATACACAGTCAGCAACTTGTGATTTAATTAAAATATCATGGGCATGGCTGTGTCCCTGAAACATGAGGTTAGTATGTTTTTTCCTTATTTTAAAACACAGTAAAAAAAACCAAAAAACTAGAAGAAAATAAAATGGCCAGAGAAAATAACTAAAAAGAGATTAAGGGTATCCTAATTACCTGATTTAGCCGACAGACAGTCATGCTTATGCACAAAACATTTATGGTACTTTGTAGACACCACAGTGTAGGCTCAGGTATCTTATTAAAACTTGTGTAACTCTAAAAACTCATTTTCCACTATCACTTCTGAATTCACTAATGCTGAATTCAGTGAATGACACCTGGGTTTATCACGCTATCTTTAATTTTCTTCCACTTGGCTTCCAATTAGTTAAATACTTTTGGAAAAGACTTATTGCCACATTGTTTGAAGAAACAAACAAAAAAAACCAAACTGAGAAGGATTATACCTAAGCTTCACAGAAACTGAGTTGTGAAAACATCCCATCCAGCACACACTAACTGCTTCTATCAAATTTTCTGTCATTTCTAAAAACATGCTAATCTTAGGCATTAATGGGACATCTTCAAATGGTGATTGCCTCCTAAAATAACCTTACTAAATGCTGAGACCTCAAATCTAGGCATATTTTTGTCTTAGTAGCATCTATGCTGATTCTTTAATTGCTGATAACATCATATGATCAATATTATTCTTAAATTTAAAATGAGAAAGCTCTAGCTTATATAGAAATATCTTCTGTAGAGACCAAACAAAAAACCTTTCAGCACGTACAAAAAAAAACTATATCACTGCCTCTGATTTGTGCTAAATATTAAAAGCATTTGTTAATACTTTACAATTTGTGGACAACATTTTTAAAAACAAAATTAAGGTCATCCCAGGTGATGATGGAGTAGGTGCAGCTGAGCACTAAACCTATGCTTGAAAGTACCTGGTTCCAACTCCTCATTTGAGGTGTCATAAAAGACAAAACAATGACAATAATGTCAGCATTTCTCTCAGCAGATGAATATTGCTTTCTGGAGGAAATCATCTCCCTTCTTCAAATTTATATTTTTATACCAGTTAAGTTTTTATTGTATCACTCCATAAGCCTTTGATGCTACTAGAAGGACATAATTAAATTAAAACGTAATTGATAAAGAGAGAAAAGCATCATTAACAGAAAGCACCAAAAACATTAAGCATATGTCAATAAGGAGAACGATGTCGTCTGGTTTTGGATGGCCAGGCAAAACAGCTACGCTTTACTGCCAACCTACAACACAGACTGTACTAGTAATGTCAAGGATATTGTGATACCTTGAACTTGCTTTTATTTATCATTTTAGCTTTTCCTCCCTCCTCCTGCTCTGTCCTTCACAGACAAGGAACATCTGTATAAAATTACTTCTCTAGAAGTATCCAGTTTTTAATGCATTTAGTTAAAATATGAAGTTTTAGCAGTTTTTTCAAGGTAGATTATTCTAGATCAATTTAACTTTTCAGTTAGTACAGTAGCTCAGCTAAATTAAATATTAATTTATGGACTTTCTACAAATCATGAAAACTCTGCTTATACCACTTTATAAAGTAGCTACTTAACAATTTAAGGTTTATAAAATCAGTGACATCTGCAAACCTGGCAACCTAAGTCAGGATCTGTCCCATGCTTCAGCTACCTTTGAAAACTTCTAAAAAGACACAAAAAAGCCCACTCATACTACAGAAGGAAAGGGAAGTCCCCAGCAGCCTTTTAAATTAACTGATACTAATAAATCAAACTCCTATCATGCAAGATGTAAGTGTAGTTCAGTTATAAAACCAAATTAAACAAGATTTTTGACAGAAAATATACCTCTATGTTCCTATAAAGAAACGCTGATAAATGTCTAATTTCTGTACTTCATGGCAGTTCTGAGCTACAAGATGTGTTGTAAACAGGAGATGAATTCCAGGAACCAGAGTGGCAGCTCTGATAAAACAAGCAGCTCTGCAGTACTCAGGCATGAAAGAAAACCAGAAAGGGGAACAGGTACAAACTGCATCCACACCAGAAAACTGCACAAGCAAAGGGACAGAAAAGAATTAATAGAAACAAGCTCAAAGCAAATCAGAGGTCATAGCAAGTCCAAGACTAAGGAGACAGGTGGCAGGAATACCATAACTACATATTTTATTAAAAAGCCTTGTTGAAACATTTCATTTTTTGGATACAAAAATATTTGGTTACATTTTCAAGTGGTCCATATTGTGTGTATATATATATACACACATGTACACTTTAAAGGTGTTCTAAAGCATAAAGGTATTAGAAGTAAGTACTCCAAAATATATTAGTATTCTACTGTCTGTGCTAACCGGGCTCAATTATTGCAATTATTAGTACAAACTGTTCCTGTTAAATCAAGCATTCATAAGTGACTTGTTGTTATGGTTTAACCCCAGCCGAGCAACTAAGGCCCGCACGGCTGCCTGCTCGCTGCCCCTGGGTGGGATGGGGAAGAGGATCACAAAGGTAAAAGTGGGAAAACTCCTGGGCTGAGATAAAGACAGTTTAACAGGCAAAGCAAAAGCCGTGCACACAAGGAAAGCAAACCGAGGAGTTCGCTCAGGGCTTCCGATGGCCCTCCCCAGGAAGGCCGGGCTCCGTGACACGTAACGATTCCTTGGGAAGAAAAACACCAACACTGCAAACGTACCCCCCATTCCTCCTCCTTCCCCCAGCTCTCTGTGCTGAGCGTGACATCGTAAGGGCTGGAATATCCCTTTGGTCAGCTGAGATCACTGTCCCAGCTGTGTCCCCTCCCAGGCTCCTTGTGCACCCCCAGACTGCTCACCGGTGGGAGCGGAGGAGCAGAAAAGGCCTGGACTGTGAGCTCTGCTCAGCAATAATGAAAACATCTCTGAATCATCAGCAGTTCTCAGCACAAATCCAAAACACAGTCCCATACAGGCTACTGTGAAGAAAATGAACCCTATCCCAGCCAATACCAGCACACTTGTATAGAACAAGGCTAAAGAGAGTACTTATTTTCTTTGAACTCCCTCTTTCTACCTGAAAACCTTTTGTCAAAATTTTATCAAAAGGATAAACGTGCCAGTAAATCATTTAAAAGAGAGCTTTTAAAACTGCATATGATATAATTCTTTTATCTGGAACAACCCAACAATCTTTGTTTAGCAAATATGTTTTCTAATTAGATGATCACATCATGTTAAAGAAATACAAGTCACTCATACTTCTGGAGCACTTCATGACTTGAGGAATACCACAGCTGGTACCTGACAAGCCTCTGGCACAACCTGTGGATCCAACGTGGAAACCCCAACAGTATTTCTTTTGTAAAAAGAATCTACAACTTAGGGGCAGGAAAGCTTTCCACGTGGAACTCAGAAGTAGAGACTGAAATACATGCCTGTAGCACAGAGTTCCTCCAGTTAATCATGCACAGACAGAATTAGAGGGAATGATCTAACCTATTTGACACACAAGTGTCCAGACTTGCAGGCTTTTGAGGACATAAGCTGAAGTCAGTAGAGATGGTTGTTTCACAATACTACTTAGTGTTTTCCCACCTAAATCATGTCAATACCCCTGTTTGCACAAAGCTTCAAGTCGCCTTCACCTAGAAGGACTATAATTGAGCACTCAGTAAACAGGTAAATATTTTTAAACTGTGGGGAAAACTGATTTTAGGAATGTATTTACAGGTGCTTTCATTCACAAAGGACTCATGGAATAAAAAACAGAGGAAAGGAAATAGTTGAACATAACATTAAAAAATTAACATTTAATGCTAATTGATTTCCAGTGGAAATCCACTTGAATCTCACCAAGCAAAATTAAAATATCACAACAAATATTTCAAGAAACATTAGAAAACATGGAATGAAAGAGAAATTATCTTATTTCCTCATTTGAAAAGGGTGCTAATAAAACAAGTAAAAGGAGGCTCAGAATTGAAGGAAAAAAGCCAGCTAAAGACCACAGTTGACTACAAGACCACACTTTTCTTTATCACCAGATGCACTAGTGCTATTACCTTGCTGTAAAAAGGCCTTTAAGAAGTTGCTCTGAAGTTTCTTTCATCAACTGTTCCAGGATGCAACTATGCATTTGTTGATTACTGTAATCACAAGAAACCTATAAAAACACCACTGATTTATGGTTAACATAGATAAAAGGAAGCAACTGACTAAAAAATTTTTCACTGGATGTTTTCAGCTCTGGAATGAACTCCCTTTTTACTTTCATGTATCAGCATCTTGGACAAGGAGCAAAACTCAGCTAATCTTATGACATTTTGGGAAGTATCACAGACTGACACTCCAAAATTAAACAGGAAAGGAATTTGTAAACTGTAAGATAATATTAACAAGCATTTCAGAATTCCAGTGAAAGACTAGGACCCAAAAAAAGTTCAAACCAAGCTAGCATCTATTTCAAATCCTTCACACTTTAATTTTATTAAGATACAGCTAAAAGATAAAGGAAGAATGAAGAAAAACGTGGGTCTGGAGGTGGGATATGCTGGTTTTAGAAACACTATCAGGACAAGTTTCATGTGAGACTAGATGGGAGGAGGCAGGGACAAGAATAGCGCAGTGATGAGGAGCCTCACCCTCAGAGAAAAGAGACAGCCTACAGTTTTAAGTCTCCATCCACAAAATTATATACACAAAAGTATTAGAAACAGGAAAGAGAAGCTTGAATTTCCCTTCTTGGGTTACAGCACTCATTACTGAGCTCAGTCACTCCTCTTCTTTCGGGAACAAAGAATGATCTTGCATTACCTGGAACACAGAAAGGTTAATAAACCTCCCTTCAAAAAACCAAATCACATTTGGTTTGATGCTGATCTAGAACACAAAGTTTCCCTGTTCCCAGGCAGGCACTCCTACCTACTGAGGAGCCACTGTTAAAAGCAGTGCTGCATTGCAGAAAACAACTTTAAGACTCCCTGGTCTCAGAAGGGAACATGATCTGAGTCTGGTGATGGAAGGGACTTCCTTGACCAACGAATGACCAGGTAGCACTTCTTGTTTCTCTACGTAATATCTGAGCATCTCTTAGGTGGATTTTCAAAGGAAGCCAGGCTTACATAATTGTGTCTGTCCATCTACCCGTTGAGCCCTCTCTAATTAAATCCTTCACTCACTAGCAAATTTCAACCAAAAGCTGCCAGTAGCCTCAAGAAGAATTAAGTTCCTGTAAGTTTCATTAAGGAGAAATACCAAAAGGCATCCAGATGAGAAGACAGACTCAAATTAGAGGCCCTGCTACATGAAAGGCTGCATCAGGACATCAGCAGCACTCCCTCCCATGACACCAGCTGGTCCCAGACACGTACTGACACCAGCACGCAGGCATCTTGGACCCAGCCAGCTGTTGCATTACGAGAGATGCTGGGACAGGAGGCACTGCACATGAATTGCTTGAATAAAGCACCATTGTGCCTGCTACATCTTTCTGAAAACCAGTGCCCAGCTGATGTGTGCTGCATGTGATCACGGAACGCCTGCTTGCTGTGCACCTGCCTCCAAAAGAGCCAATTCTGCCTGAAGATCCTGCCTCGTCTTAAGCACAATTTACAACTTAAGCACTAAACTCTCCAGCCTGCAAGAGGAGAGAAAACGAAGATGATCTTAAAGCATGGATGGGACTTCAATTTCATCCATAAAGTACAAATGGAATTCAAGGTGCTGATGATTTTAGGTGGGTTTTGAAGTCCCAAGACACCTACCTTCCCAGTGACTCCTAAGTTTGGGTGTCTATATCCCTTTGCAGATATGGACTGAAGCATGTTGCTAGGCTGCCAACAACTGCCAGGCAACAAATCACAGCACGTAGATTGAGTCACGCTTACAACGCAACATATTGAGCATGTTTTATTGTTAAGAAATCAATAATCTGTGTTGCCATAATCAAACCTAAAACACGATCATATTTTTCTGAGGAGGGGGGCATAAGAATAAAGAACCCTGTAAATCATTCTTATTGCCCTTCCAAAGTAAAACTTACACACTCATTCTTCAATCTGTTACAAAATCAAATTAATTTCAATATTAATGAACAAAGGCACTCACATTGCACAACACGTAATTAAGATTCCTAGTACTTCTTTCTGAGCTCCTTCTATTCATTGCCCCACCAAATTATTAAAACAAAGCAGTTACTATGGTAACTAATTCATTCTCTGCATTATATTGTTTCTAAACATCAGCGTCTAGTCATTCTGACTTACATGCCCTAAATTCCAGTTTGAAATTCTAAACTTTTGTCTTGTTTGTCAGAAAAGCCCTTTACAATCTATGCATTCATGCAGATAAGGACAGCTAGAGCGCAGCTGCTTTTGTTTATTGCAGGAAGAAGTAACTGTTACTAAATTATTTGAGTTTGATAAATTGGTGGTGCCTGCATGCAAGGGCAGAGCAGCACTTGGAGAACAAGCATGGGAGTTTGTGGAGCACAACACAAACAGGCAAATATGACCATCTGCAGGTTAGACCAACTAGCAACAACAAAAAATGACTGGCAGATGTTGTGGAAACTAAGTAACACCTGCCTAAGTGGTATTTGATACCCAGGGAAAAAAAACACATGGGTATGACTGATGCAATCTTCAAGAAAAAGAAACAGCAAGGAACAAGAAATAGCGATAAAATTGCCTGGGAAAAAGTCCTGTTAGCATTTAATAAAACTTTCTTCAAATGTACACTCCTTGACAAAAAGAGACATTTATCATGTATTTAATTAACACCTACAATTATTCTTAATTACCTATTAACAGGAGTCATAGTCTATTTGTACTGGAGTGTCATCATCCAGCATACAAGGAAACCTTCTGAAAAATACAGGTAGGATCAAAAGAATAAGGAGTTTTTCTTCTTCATCTTTTGCTGTCCTACTGCTACTGCCTGCAATTTTTCTTATTGGGCTTTTTGGTGTGTCTCCATTTAATTGACAGAATGAGAGGTTTGAAAAAAATCAGTGCCTAGGATGATACTTTGAAAAATAAGCATCAAGAAAAGGGAAACATAGGTAATTTTGAACAGCTAGTTTCTGTGTTAGGAAAAAAACAAAAAACACACCTACACAAAGTCATGAGCAATTTACATTAGTTCTCACAGGAAAGGAAGAAGGAACCTTCTTATTTAAGCATCTGAGCAGGGCCACAACCAACCACACAGCTCTGGATCTACAGTGGTAGCAACAGGCACACCTTTACCTGCTGCAAATGCCAGGTACTTTCAGTTAGCAAAACCATTTTTAAAGGGATTCCAGGAGTATTGCAATAGCATGCTGCTATTTATATCACAGTCACTCTGAAAGTCTCTGGCTGCTTTCTGTCAAGGAAAAAGGAGATGGCACAGAGCAAGCAGAGGGAACGTTTGTATTCTAACCTGCTACCTGATTTTGGAAGAGCTAAATGATAAAACACAGATTTCTTAACTCCAAATGACCTGTCCATCAGATCCCAATGACTCTTCTAAAGAGGAGAGAGATGTCTACAAGATATTCTTCCCCTGGCAAAGCCTCCATGCAATTCCTCCTGTTTAAGGAGAGGCACCCTTTGAGTTCAGTAGTCACCACATAGAACAAGGACAGAGCAGCAGATGCCTTCAGCACTAGAAGATTGTCTCCACTTTTTTCTTTTTTCCACTTGCATAATCACACTCCTATCCTGACTGCACTAAGAGAGGAAACAAAATAAAATCCTTCTTTGCATCTCAGACTGCACTTCCCTAAGGATGGGACCAGCCTCTATGAAAGCTGAACATGCCTGCTTTAATTAGATGACTATTTAAATTTTTCAGTATGTTTACCTAGACACTTAATCTTTGTACAGTTCAGTTTTCAAGAGTACCGTGTAAAGCAACAGATAAATCTAGGGCTTCCAGAGCATCTTCCATGACCCCAGGCAGAAATAAGTATATATTACCAAGTACTTAGACTTCTAAAGCTTTTACAAGTTTTACTAGGTGCTCATCAGCTCTGTATAAAAGCTGAACATCCAGTCTGAAAAGTTTTTTTTAAATTCTCTGAAGATTATTCAGGAATTAGATGATGAAGTGTGGTTAAGTATTGGATTCTGATTCAAATATATACAATATTACAAATACAATTATTACAACCCTGTAAGACCAGTGTGAGGCTATATTGTTTACTATATTTAACATGTCTTTGACAGTAACATTAAATAAAATTATTTTGACTTTATTAAGCAATAAGATGTAGTGTCCTGGATATAGCTGAACATAGCTGCTGTCTGTCACAAGCAAACAGTGCATTTTATTTCAATATACCAATGAAAATGTAACTATACAGATAAAATATTTAATGCAGAACACCACAAAAACATAGCTTTTCTTTAAAGCATTTGAGACGTTAAATCAGTGACTTGGATGTTTCAACGAAACTTTAAAATTTTCATGGAGATTCTTTGTTCTGCAGGATTCTCCCTCCCTCCCCCCAGCTTTCTTCTTAAAATAATGCTTTTTAGTAGCAGCTACTTTTCAGCATCATTTAGGGCAAAATGGGCTTTTAAGCTTATTTTCTTTTCATACAGCTTGCATTGCTACTAGCAGTAATTTTGTGACATTGTAGTAGCTTATGCATGTGCAATTCAGAAGCTGTTTAGGTAGCACATTGTCCTGGTTTGAGTTTTAAGAAACCCTTCATATGATGAAGATTCAAACTAGAAAAGCAGGTCACAGCAGAAAGCCAAAAGAAAGCCAAAACCACCTTTCACTGTAAATGCTGGATATTAAGGAGAAAAACAAATCCCAAACATTAATCTGTGTGTATTTCCACTATAACTGTAGAGAAAAAGTGGCAAACGATCTTGTGACAACTCATGGGAACATCATTTTCATCTTATTATCTCAAGGTCACCTCATCTTAGTCCTCAGAGTAGCCTCCATGTTCTTTGAAGAGAACTCTTACATAACAGATTAAATATTTTACATAATTCTCTATATTTCAAGCTCATAAAAAATGTTCAAAGTTCTTACAGACAAAACAGAAAGATACTGTTGATTTGTTAAAACAACCTTGCATGCAACACAACAACGTGTTTTTATTTTAAGCACTTGTATCTGAAAAAGTAATTTTTTTACTTAGATTATTTTGCTTGGATTATTCATAGAAAATTCTGATTGCTTAAACACTTTCTTTGCTTACAGTTGAAAGATTTGATGGCTGTTCCTGCAGAAAGATTTTGGTAACTTTTACTAATTGATTACTAATTTAATTCATACTGGATTTCTAGAGAGAAAAGGAATTTTCCCCAGTTCAAAAATCTTTATTTACTTCCTGAAGGCATTAAGAGTAGAAAACCACATTTCTGTGAAGGTTAATTGGTCCTTTATGAAGGAACAACTTTCACTCAGGAAACAACAAATGATAAAATATTAGGAATCTTTTAGCTCCCTCTGCTGCCGTAATCCTTCAATAAACCTTCTTCTAAAGTCTGTCAAAAAGACACCAAGCAACTAGGCAGCCCATTAGTCTCTTTTTAAGAAACAGTTGGCATATTTAGTATGCCTAGTACCAAGATTAAAGAAAACTCTATAGAACACTATGTGATTTACAATTGCCTGAATATCTTATTATTTCCCTTCTTCCTCTGATATCTGCAGTGAGACAACTATGAACACTTTCAAATTTGGGTGTTAGTTAAGAAAATTGATAGGTCATTTTTCAAAGAACTTGACATCTGCATTTCCCACTTACATAAGAAAGAGCTAAGTGTACCCACTGCCTGGAAGCATTTACTCCTCCTTCCCTTTATTTACAGATCAGCTTACACAGTAAATACTAACTCTAGTAAAAAACCTTTTTTAAATGCAGGGAAAACTCAAGCATTGCCAAAGTAGGCCACCTCCCTCATTAACATGCAGAAAACTTGTCTCAACTGCCTAATTTCACAACTGCAATGGGCCAAATCACAGTTTACACAAGCCAGATAGGCTCTATCAGTGGTCATGAAATAACAGTTGGTAATTGTCAATCTGGTACTTGCCACTTGTCAAGAAGTGAAGCTATTACATGTACAAGAGGGGAAAAAAAAAATCAGGAAAGAGAATGTATTTTTTTAAAATAAGTTACTCTATATTTCAAGACTTCTTTATAAATCTGGAAAGAAGAAAACTGGATTCAATTCACATCTGCTTTTTTCTCTGCATTCTTCCTGGATCCATCAATATAGAAGATCAACTATGAAGTCTTATTAAATCTCATGTTATGTAGCAACACAACCAGAAAAAAAAAAGCAGCTTTAAAAACACAGATGTTTTCTTACAGGGAATGAAAGGCTGGACCCTATCCTTGAAAAGAAACTGTCTGGACAGTCGCACCCAGAGAGTCATGGTCAATGGCTGGATGTCTAGCTGGGCAAGAGTGACAAGTGGTGTCCCTTAGGGGTCCATACTGGGACTGGTATTGTTTAACATCTTCATCAGTGACACAGACAGTGGCATCAAGGGCACCCTCAGCAAGGTTGCTGACAATACCCAGCTGGGTGGTGCAGCTGACATGCCAGAGGGATGGGATGCCATCCAGAGGGACCTGGACAGGCTGGAGAGGCGGGCTCAGGTGAACCTCATGAGCTTCAACAAGATCAAGTGCAGGGTCCTGCACCTGGGCAGGGGCAACCAACATTACCAAGACAGGCTGGGAGAGGACACATTAGAAAGCAGTCCACTGGAGAAAGACTTGGGGATACTAGTCAATGAGAAGCTGGACATGAGCCACCAATGGGCAGCAGCATCCCAGAAGCCAATCCAATCCTGGGCTGCATCCAGAGCAGCGTGGCCAGCAGATGGAGAGAGGTGACCCTGCCCCTCTGCTCTGCCCTGGTGAGATCTCACCTGGAGTCTGTGTCCAGCTCTGGAGCCCCCAGCACAAGAAGCATGTGGAGCTGTTGGAGTGTGCCCAGAGGAGAGCCACAAAAATGCTCTGAGGGCTGGAGCAGGCTGAGGGAGTTGGGGTTGTTCAGCCTGGAGGAGTCTCCACGGAGACCTCACAGCGACCTTCCGGTACCTGAGAGGGGCCTACAAGAAAGCAGGGGAGGGACTATTCACAAGGGTTTGTAGTGACAGGATGAGGGGCAATGGCTTTAAGCTAGAAAAGGGTAGATTCAGGTTAGATGTTAGGGAAAAAGTTCTTCAGTATGAAGGTGACAGACCACTGGAATAGGTTGCCCAGACAGGTGGTGGAGGCCTCATCCCAGGAGACATTCAAGGTGAGGCTTGGTGAAGCTCTGAGCAGCTTGATTATGGCAGGGGGGTTGGACTAGATGACCTTTGGAGGTCCCTTCCAGCCCAGACATTCTGTGATTCTATGAAAAGAAACTGTTCCTTTATCATGCACTTTTACTGTCCTTCAAAGAGTGTAACACTTGGGTATTTGCCAGTAATCAGAGTTTCCCAAAGAAAGGCTGCCCTTCATAAAAGCAAAAGATGACAGATTTTATCTGAAATTTCAGAAATTCATCCCATTAATGTGCACTTTCTTTTCAAATTTATGATCCTGACCAACCCTTCTTTTCTCAGGGAATAAAACAGCACTATTAAAATAGCTCAAGCACATTTCAAGTTTTCTTCTGGGTGCTTTTAAAAAGGAAGAGGTAACCTGTGTATAAAGAATTATCTTAACATGTGTAACAGTGCTGCATAAAAAGGAAAAAAGACTTGAAATGATTGTTGAGAAACTCTGAGATGTGCTCAGATGCTTTTTTCTTCCTCAAAATCAGAAAAACGTACATCTGTCTGGGCATATGGGCTCTTCACACACTTCTACTTGCAATACACTACAGGTTTTGCTAGAAATATCACATAAGAGGTGCTTGGTAAAGAAATTTCTGATTTTAAGCAATCAAACTGCAAAAGTCACTCTCCTAATTTTGCAGTTACGTTGCCAATATTTTGCTGTATAGTTTAATACCTAATACCTGTGTAAACAAGCAAGAAGAAAGGTGAGAGGAGACACCCTTTTCCTCCCCATGGTCCCACCAACACTCCTAAGCTCCCCCCCTTTAAAAGCGTCCTAAAGCTTGGAAAGCCACCAAAAGCACTGGCTGACTGAGCACACTACATGTTATACAATGTAATGTATTTAAAGAAAATCCACTATGTTCAGCATGCTTGTTCACAGACAACTGAGACAAAGTAGAATGTTTTTCACACTGCAGCCACCTTCTTCTGCCTTCCTACTTCATCTCTTGGCCCCTAGCAAATTCGACAGAGGTCAGACATCCCCAAGGCAACTTCCAAGCAACGGTCAGTAAAACACACACATTAATTAAAGATTTCTAGAATATAAGCAAATACACAGCATTGTTTACAGTTTTGTTACAATATGAAGCACAATACTACCTTAATTAGAGATAACAACTTTTCAAAATGCCAAAAACATTTAGAATTTTTCAAATTACCCACAAAATGAACACATTTTATTTTTGCACTGTGACACTTCCAACTGTTCTGCCAAATGTATACTACTATAATTATACTTTGCAATCACCAGCATCACTGGAGAGGGGCACAATGAACAATATAATCAGTAACTAATTAATCTTTCACATGCCTTGATACTATTTCTCTTTAAGAGAAGAATCCTAAATGCTATTTTATAAAATTGTGAAGTGAATGTAATATTAGCATCCAGTGACTAGCATCACATCTTTATGCCTAGGTATAATTCACAGCTACTGGTGGAAAGTAGAAATGAGAATTTAACATCTGTCTTTTTCGAGGGACAGTCTTCAATTTCCATCCTCTAAATGAACTCTCGTTTATAGAACCATATAAAGTAGGATGACAAAAGCACATTTTCTACCACCCTTTTGAGATGATACATGTAAGGATGTGGCAGATCATTGAAATGTGTACGAAAATAATTGCAAAAAAAAAGCAAATACTCAATTTCATATTTAAGAAACCACTGAAGGGAATCATAGGTATCTCAGAGACAAAATTACTTACTCAGCTACGTTAAAAGAGAACTAATTGCTCCCAAAGTAATAGAATCAGGTTTTTATCTGCATTGAATATCAACTGAGATTTGGCAATACTACTACCATACTACCATTAACTCACAAGGCAATAGTAAATTCAGTGATGGCTGTTCAATTTCTTGCTTAATTTGCATCATTAGTTACTATAAGCAAGTGTGCAAATTACCTAAAGCCACAGGAAAGCAGCTCAACTCAAACAACATTGTGCCTGTAGAGTTATCTAAGTTAAAAGAGCACTGTGGTAATCCATTAACTCTACAGAAAAAGCCTCGTGCAGCCCTGTGCACACATTCCCAACGTGACCATTTCATTTTGAGAATCAGGCCCATACCACTCATTTGTCACAAACTGAACTTCAACTCATTATCAACCCTTCCTCAAATACAGGCAGTAATTAAATGCTCTATGTCACCACCAGAATGACACCAGTGTCTCTCTTTATGGATATAAGGCAGTATTAATCTCTGCCCATCACAAATTTTTATGTTACACATTTTATGAGAAAATATGTAGTTAGTAAGAGTTAGTAAATCATTGTAGCCTGTTTAAGTGGAACTCGTAATGAAAAGAAAATGCATCTTAAAAGTAGTTCTGAGAGAAAAGGTTAAGAGAAGAAAGCTGTATGCAAACTGATGAACAAGAAAGCTGACGTAGAAGATAAACCACGTTTAATAGCTCCACAGCTCATTACATTTCGTGAGCTTTGTAAAAAGTTATGCACGTTTCTAAAATGGAAAGTATTTCAGTTGCATTACAGAAGGCACGTGTGTCAGAACAACTCTGCATCTTGGAGTTTTAAACCTCAACCGGACCACACGTAATGAAAAGCCTTTATAAAACAAGCCAACCCCCTACTTTTTATGCCACTTTATGCAGTTACAAGGATAGGGATTTTAAAACATCATCCAGAAACGTATTTAGAAACCTCAGAGAGCATTTGGACAGTTGAACACAAAGGCACTCAAGAGCAGAACACAGCTCCGACACTTTAAAGAGCCAAACTGGCTTCCTGAAACCATAAAATTGCAAGCATTTTTCCATTCTCATTTTTTCACCTCCTCTCCTCTTGATCATCTTCTGCCTGGTCTTCACACTCTATTTTTCCAGCACAGCTATTTGTCTAGTATATGGTAAATGGGATTAGGAAGCAGAGGTGGCTAAAACAACTTTTTTCCTATGTTATTTTTCAACTGGATCAATTCCCTACGCCGCATGGCCGCACAGAAATTACCGTAGGGTGCAGTGAATTGTGCAGGGCTGGGAAAAACAAGCCAGACAAAAGGCACTGATTAAACAGCACCACTAGATGTGAACATGAAGCCTGGGGGAAGCCATTGCTATTTTAAACAGTCACAGTGGCTACTGGTCTGTCACCTCTGTCCCTGACAACATTCCTTGCCACATCAGCACAGATTCTATTGTCCTCTTACGTTGTCCTGTTGATCAATATAATAAGCCCTAAAGGAGGATGAAATTTGGGTTAAGCTGATCTAACTGCTGGCTGTCATCAGAAGGGACAGGTTCCTCCATCCTGCTCACAATTTGCCAATTCAGCTACCAGAGGCAAAAAAGAAAAACACTTAACATTCTGCATTGTTTTTGTTGAGGGGTCAGAGACAGAGAGCCTAGGATGAGGACTTGAGACTGGGAACAGAGAAGACCATGCCCTGCACCAGCACTCTTCTAGGTCATTTCCAGCTGCTTCAACTGCAGAGCTGCCTGGAAAAAGGGTCAGCCTTCCCAAATTCCCTGTCCTCAGTAGCCAGTTTCCCATTTCTCTCAGAAGGGATTAGTCTCCAGCGAGCAGATTTAACTGACTGCTCGGCCAGCTACTCCAGAGGGGACAAGAGAACAGTTTGGACCTGGCAATCCGATGAGCTTGGCTGGTGTTAGAAGAGTCTAACTGGGAGATCAGTCATCTAAACCAAATGTGGATCTGCACCCTTTGACACTTTGACGAAATGTCTCTTTCTCTGGCTCCCCCTGGGTAAACGGTCCCAGCACCTCTCGCTGATCCCTTCCAACTGCCTCCTTCAATACAACTGCTTTGTCAGCTGAACGGTGACCTGGACTGAGGAACTCACGTAAATGGAGAATATACCAACAAAGGTTTATTTTTAGTATGACTCATCTTCTCAATCTAGCTTGTTATACAGTTACACTCCTATTGGCACAAAGAAGGGGGAAAAACAAGGACAAAAATCAACTGCCAGGGACTGCTTACAACAACACAGCTGCTAGAAAAAGAGTCTCAAGACCAATGCATGGAGGAGCAAATGTTTCTCCTGCAGTTCACTGCTTCAGCATTAGACAGGAGGCAGAGACCATGTGCCCAGCAGTCTGTACACTTTCTCCCACCATATCAAAATGGGTTAGTGAAGCAATTAACTCTTCCTTTGCCTTTTAAGGACAAGCTAACATTTTAATATACAAATTCATTTAGCCCAAATCATTCATGCATATTTTACAAAATAGTACACCTTACTTATCTCACAAGCTGTTTTCACACCAACTCTACAAAATTAAATGAACAAAGTATTTCATAGGAATATACAATTCAGTCATTTGTGACAGGTAAAATGACTGGCCCAAATGATTACACTCCTTTTCACTAGAATTCAAGCTATTTTTATCAATAATCACTTAAGTTTACGGGTCTTCTGGGATTTTTTGTGCGTGTTTTGTTTTCATTTGATTTTCTGCTTCCTTCATCACATCAGATACAGGCTGTTAAATCATATGAATATGAAGCAAGTCTGCAGAGAAACACCCTAGAGAACATTATGCAGTCATCTTAGCCTTTTCCAATTGTTGTTCTATATAAAACCACAATCTTTCAAAATATTTGGGTAGAATATTGTAAAATACTGACTTGAAAGCAAACTTAACTGTAGAACAGTGCAGAGTTCACACACTAGTTGCTTTTATTAGTCTAGATCTCTTTTCACCCAAACCCAGCATTTGTGCACAGTTAATAAAATCCCAAGAGGAACAACTCAATTAAAAATACACCAACTGACCAAAAAAGTTCCAGTGTCCAGAAATAGCAGTAATCCATTAAACTGACATAGTTAACTTTGGAAGTTGAAAAGTCTAACCTTCAAATATGCGATCCAGACGTTGCCGCTTCACTTTGTGTTTGTCCATTAGAGACATAAGAGCGAAAGCTCAAAGAACGTCCCCGCACAGCTTCGTGATGCTCTTCTCAAGCCAGCCACAAGCCAGAAATGCTTACTGTCTTTTAGAAGCTTATTTTCACCTGTGAACAGAAAGATAAACCTGTTTAAACTTAGAAATGCAGATTTTCCCCACATGTGCTTCTTTGCAGAATGATATCTACGTTTAACTTAACGAAGAAAACACAAAGTTCTTAAATCCTCAAGAAAGTTCTTTAAAGTTCCAAAGTTCTTAATTAGGTAGCCTGGTATTTCACAACAAACTGCCTCCTAAATGTGTAGAGATGCAAAGCACACAGCACAACTCAAACAAACAAGTGTAGGAAATGCTCCAAGACAGCTGCTGGTTTCTGCCTTTTGACTCTCAAATACGTTTTTACCCTTTCACTGAACAAACCACCAGCTAAAGAAGGTATCTCAAGCAGGCACAGGTCCACAATTCTTGCACAATGACAGAAATGTGCCTACCTGGAATGAAACTGGAAAGCCACACTTTAGCATTCTAATGCTCACAGTGAGAGAAAAGACTCTTTTCCTTCTTAACTTTTAAACTTTCAATGAGAAAGTAAACCAAAATTTGATACTTGGAAGCTGAAGAAAACAATTCAAGGGGCACAGACAGGAGGAAATGCATCACGGTGACACACAGAATGCCAACTTCTATATCAACCAAACAGCATTTACAGCAGGTTTATGCATGACCAGGCAAGCTCTTTGGCAGCAAATACAGCTAAGCACTTTTCAGATAGCGCGTAGCTGGGCAAGGCAGCATAAGGGTATTGCAACAAGCAGGCTGCCTTTTAAGCCAAACCACTGAGAAGCAGGAAGGGGGGATGGGGAAAGAGAGAAGAAAAAAAACCTCAACAGGAATCTAATCGTAGCAGTAGATTATAAAATGCACACAAGCATGTGGATGGGGTAAAATTGAGTATATAGATCCTCTAAAAGGCATAATCGGAGCATCACTTCTATCCTCCTTTATATACCTCAATAGGTTTTAAAAACCAAACTCAGCAAATGCTGTATTACAGGCCCAGTGCACATGAAAATGAGCCAAGGCATCCACTTCCCTGTTTGTTTTTATTCCTGTCCAACAGCTTTCAACACCAGTGGATAGCATTAAATGGCCTCACAAGTGACTGAACCTAAGTATCTGCAAGTTTCTTTCTAGAAGCCAAAATCAAACATGGGCAGATTTCATCAGCATATTATGAAGATTCATGCACTCTGAATGAAATGATAAAGAAAAAATATTTTGAATATCAAGAACTGCGTCTTTGCATTAAAATAGGTATCTTTACCAGCACCATGACACTTGGTGCATTTTGACTTTTAATAAAGTTCTTCCATTTGTGTTTATTTTCATTTTAAAATGGAGTCAATGTGCAATATACACCATGCTTTTAACACTTTCTTCAGAATAACCACCCTCTTACTTATCCCTCCACAGCTCTTCTTATCTTCCAATTCAAGATTCTTCTGGTGTTTTGCATAATGGCTGATGCCATCTGAATATAACATCCCATCATGAGTGAGAATTCCCCATGAACAGCAGGAGAAAAATTTATGAAGATGACAGAAGCCTTTTTTTCTCCTCTTTAAAAACCAAAAAGAATGTTGTCATTTTAGAATTTTTTCATTACATTTCCCACCATGGATTACTCTTTCAATACTGAAGAATGTTGTATTTTGTATGTGGCTCTAAGATTGCACAAGCATTACATCAAATCTAACATGCATTTTAAAATCTTAAAAGCTACCTCTATAGCCATCTGCCTTTGCTTAAGCCAACATCTCCAACTTGTGTAGAGAATCAGTCCTAAACTAGTCTTTAATTTATTTGCATATCATTTCATAATCTACTTCCTTCAATAGCATCATAGAAAGAACTAGAGGATAAGAAATAGAAGATAGAATATAATGAACATTTTAAATACTAGTCTTGGTTTAAATTTTTATAGCTTATTTAATTTTCCATCTTGCAGAAACATATATGCCTGCTGGCTTCCTTGTGCTGTTTTGTTATTCATTCAGCAAAAGATTTTTCCACTGTAGTCATTCTATGTACAAAGCTGGATGACAGCTGTAAAAAACAGACCATCTGTAACTACTGACCTACCACTGAAAGTGTCACCAGATGTTTTCTGTCTACAGTAGCTTCAAAGCGTACCATATAAATCAAGTAGCTTTTTTTCCATTTTAAACATTCTTTTTAAATTATTTTTATTCCTAGTAAGTTGTCCTAAGTTTCAAAAAAAAAAAATTTTGAGCAAAAAAATTAAATTAACATGTTAACACAGTTCTAAATTTAACCCTGATACAGTTTTATTATACTTCATGTTCTAACACAAAGAGAAGATGATAATATGGAAAGCATTTCCCAGCAAAACAAAAGCCTTATAATTATGGCAGCATTAGTTACTGCAATTACTAAACCACAACATGAATAACTGTATTTGAGAAATTCACTAAAAATGCAAGCACATTGCCTAACAAATTTAAAATCAAAATGCAAAATACCAAATAGTATTTAAGATCAGACTTTTATAGTTCAGTATTTAAAGATAAAGTGAGAATCCAAGTGGATTAAGAATATGTACTGGTTATTAGATACATCAAGTATTAGCTCCAAAGCCATTGGAGATACCAGCAATGTACAGAACCATATTGAGCAGTACAAATTTTAGATTCATATATACACTGTTGAAAACAATACCAGCATTTTTTTTCCTTTCAGTTAAGCAGATGATTCCATTGTTTGAAAATATTTTAAAAGAGACTACGCCTCTAGGCGTTGCAGTTTGGAGCACTTAGTTGTTTCTTGAGGAAGGAAGAGCTTTACTCTGAGACTTAAAGAGAAAAGGAAAAGGGCATCACCAAAACTTGTACAGGAGAGTGAGCAAATTCTGCAGGCTAAAACAGGAATGATAAGTTTTATTTCAGTTTCAAAACAGGTAACACTGGTAATAGAATAAAGGATAAATATAAGCTGCAAGTGAGAAGATTTGAAGGAAGACCCATTCAAAATTGGCATTTTTTTCTTAAGAAGTCAAACCAGGGGGCTAATTATACACACACTTGTAGGTTGAGACAAACTCCAAATTACTAGGGAAGAACTCCCATCAAACCTGCAAGGTTGCACAGTGTGCCATGCAGGACCATTTCCTTTGCATTTTTCTACTGGGAGAATTTTGTGTGGACCAGATCATGTCCCTACTAAACTCAAACAGATGAGGAAAGCCTACCAGAAAAAAAACTGTCATACATAAGTTTAGGTAGTCCACTCACAAAAAGATTCAGAGTGTGAACTGTTCCAAGCACAGACTTTCACCTACATAGCTAGGAACAGCAAAAAGCTGATTTCTACCTTTGCCTCCCTATGCATGAAACACTTTGTAGGCTGCTCCAAATCAGATAAAGCATAAGAAATCCAAAACAGAAACAAAATTCACAGAAGAGACTGATAGATGATTAACTCATTGAGAATAAGGTTGTGAAGTTTCATGTTATTGGGAATCTCAATTGTCATTTAATTTAACCATTCTAATATACGTCCTTTGGTCTGAAACTATATGACACTACTGACATAATTATTATTTCTACTACCAACTTTCAAGAAGTATAAAATAAGGCCTAAAAATGTGGAAAAAAAAAAAGTGTAAAATTTCATTGCCATCAGTTTTGGAAAAATTAAATTTCTTTCCTTCCCACCCAAATCAGTGTGATCTCTATTTTCCATGATACCTCAGAAGCCTCAGAATGTCCATTCTGCAGTCCTGGAAGCACTAAGTAAAGATAATGCAAATGTTGTTCCTCTTGTTAAAAATATTTTAATTATTCTAAAATATTACACATTTTGCAATAACTATACATTTCAGATGTAAAGAGGCTTGTTTCAGATAGTAAGCAGATATCTAGCCCAACCCTCCTGTCAGGAGCAGGGGCATCTTTCACTAGACCAGGTTATTCAAAGCCCCATCCAACCTGGCCTTGAACAGCTCTGGGGATGGGGCATCCACAACTTCCTTCACCAACTGCTGCTCTGTTGCGTCACTCTGATCATAAAAAAAAAAAAATATTTTTTAGATCCCAGTCAATCATAACTAAGATTTCATGGCAAAACTGTTACAGTCATCAGTGAGCTGGGCAGCATGCTCACAGCAGCTGGGGCTTCTCACCAAGCAGAAGGATGCCTTTTGTAACGACTACTGTATGACCACCAGTAGGAAAACCTACTGTGAGCAGGTGAGAAACAGAAAATTTGTTCACCTGAGCAAGCGAGAAACAGAAAACAGCTTTGTGGGTTTTTTTTTTTTGGTGGGTTTTGGTTTGGGGTTTTTTTCAGGCTTTGGTTTGGCTTTTTTTCATCTTCCCCATCACCATGGATGTTTGAGTATCTCTTCAGGGAAAGGACCAGGACTCACAGGATACACAGCAGCTTCAGGGCTGGATGTCAGATGTTCCTAACGTTTGAGATATTCTGTGCCACAGCTGGCTGGCCAGTTTGTGCAGCTAGAAAGAGAGCTCCACAGTACAAATCTAAACCAGACGCTCTGGAATTCTGAAACCCATTGTATGGATTTCACTCTTCCCAAAGCTTTTCTGCAAACCTAGCTCCATGCACAACCCACAAATAAGAATTACTCACGCTATGACAATTATTGATGTTCCTTAGAAATTAAGTTTCAGGTTTCCCCTCCTTTTTAGGAAAAAGACAGGCTGTGATATATGCTTAAAACAACTTAGGCTGTGAAAAGGCTATTATAGAGAAATGGAAATAGATAAATTTAAAAAAATTTCTCTAGTACAGAAAATATCTTTTGGTTGACAAAAGAGAGGGCAGTATAAAGATGATAAACAGGGGAAAGCAAAATGACATGTAAAAATGCTAAGTCAGAGAAATTAGCTTAATGTTCAAATAAAAGCAAAGATGCAGTAACATAGTAAAGAAGATAACTTTCTGAGGCCATGGCAAAAGATGGGCTCTAACTGTGAGAACGGGAAAAATAAAGCCAATGGTGTACAAGATAAATATTCTACTTGAAAAAGCTCTACAACTTGTAGTTGAGCATTTCTAGTGTCAGTAGTAGCAGTATTTGGTTCTGCATAAAACAAAACTTATGGATCAGAGGAATGGTGGTTCATAGTGGAAGGTAGGTGACATCTTGCTGAAGTTAGTGTACTACACAAACATAGAATATAAGATTAACAAGATTAATGTTTGAACTCAATTGCTGTTTTCTTTCTAAAGTTCAAAAGTATTATTCAACAGTACTTATCACTAGGAGTTGAAAAATGCCCAACTATAAATATAGAGGAAACTCAAATGAGATGAAAAAAAGAGAAGAAAGACTTTTGTTTGCCTATTTCTTCAAAATGCAGCAAGGCTGCTGCAGCAACACTGGAACATCCTATTCCAAAGTTCTGCAGGACATTATTTGTTCCTACGTTTTATTTCATGCTGCTATCACATCACTTTCATTCTACTCAAAACTACTCTTGAAAAGATTTAAAGTACATTTTAAAATGTGTGGCCCAAAGAGTAGAGCAAAAAGAGATTAATTGCCAGGCAAAAAAAAAGTATTAGGTCAGACTTCCTGTGCAAAAATTGAAGTTATTCCATCTTGTCTTACAAAAATTAATACTGAGTTAGGAAGAAAATATGTATTTCCCTGTCAGACAATTTATCTTGCCATTAAGTCTGGTTAAACCACTTTGCCTTACCATTAGATGTCAGTACAGTCTAAGAGAAACTGTACACGGAGCTTCAAGATGGATAAATTAATCATAATAGTGAAGCAATTATTGAATCTGATGCCAAAAAGCATGTTAGGTACTATTCAGAAAAGGACTAAAACCCCTAACACTACAATGGAATTACCTAAATACAAAATGCATATATCACAAAAAAAAAAAAAACAGATGGATAACTAGAAAGAGCACGAGGTCAGGCAGCAAGTCCAGCCCGAGGCATGGAATAGCTCGCTGAAAAAGGAGAAAAAGAAATGCACTGGTCATGCCCAGCCTGAAGAAGACACAACTGAGAGGAATATGACAAATGCATATAAATTGTGCACCATGTCTCTAATTCCAAGTCTAGGGAGCATACAGTGAAGTAGTAAGGCAGCATATTACAAACAAGAGGAAGCTTCATCATTGAGTATGTAATTAAAATTGTAAAATCTGGTGTCACATGTATCGTGGATGCCAAAATTAAGTGGTTCGTAGAAGGAATTAGACAATTTTATGGAAAACCCACCAGTGGTCCGTGATAAAAACGGCCACAATGTAAAGACAGCTCAGAAATCTACAAGCTGGTAAATACCAAAGGCAGGAAAACCAGCAGTGCACACTTGTTTTACCTCATACGTAGCAAAAGCTGCATTACGTCATGCTGAACAAACGTCCCTTTAGCTCAGTATCCAACAGTAGCCATGAAAGGAGATGCTTCATGAAGAGCAAGAGCAGAACAAACACAATATTTTCCTTAATCATCCACTAGTGGCCACTCTTGGACATAAGACACAGGACAGTTGGACCTTCAGATCCTTCCAACACACAGGAACATCTTACATTCTTAGGAAATGCAGAGACATACCACAGAATGGACTAGTCGTGTAGAAAGTGAGGTCCACAGCTCACAGGCATGCACAAAAAACATCCTAGCACACATCCTAACTGAAATGAGTTAGTACTGCTATGCCTAAAAGATACTGCTGGGATCATCAAACTGACAGTCTCTCCAAAATTGATTGTAAAAGACACCTAGAAAATCATCACAGTTAAAAAAAAACTGCCAGGGCCATAGACTCCACCACAGTAAATGGTAAACTCTTCCAGCAACAAGTGTCCTTTATTACTGACTCATTTTGCTTAATTGTCAGTTTAATTTAAACTTCCAGTCTTCAGGTTTTCTTACAGCTTCGCCTGGCAGATGGAAGAACTCCCCAATGTTCTTTGTGCAGGAATCTCCTAGGTTTCACCAAGCTATCCCTTGATCTACTTGCAGAACAGGCCAAGCTCTTTGATGATCTCCTAGAAAGTCACATTTCTGATCCTAAATTGTGTCAAACCTTTGCATCCTTAAATTCAACAGCAAGGCACTAAAGTACTCATCTGTGAGTGCTGAAAGAAGACAAAGCCTTGCAGGAGCATGTTACATCCCCAGGTCCAACACAGAACCTTTACCACTTTCCTTAACAGTCCTCAGATACATTTTGGGACCATACCTAAGATCAAAAGACTTTGTTCAGCAGATTGTCCAACACCAGTGCAAAGCCACTTCTTTTTAGAGTGGGGTCCTCTGCCCTGTGAGTACAGCCAACAGACTCTCATTCTGGTTTTATGACCAAAAATTTGAACAGTTTGGTAGAGCACAGCTTACCAAAGTATACTTGATTCCTCTGCAGAACTTCCATCTCTTTTTTTTCCTAATTGTATCAGCAGTTTTTACTATGTTTATCAGTGAAGGGTTTTTTTCCTGTTGATAAAAATGTTCAAAATAAAGCCAAGAACGCCCCTTGTCAGTATATTAAAAACAATGCTGATAGGGTTTTGAGCTATTGTCTGCTGTTTTTTAATACTGTGAATAGCCTTTTTCTACTATTCTCTGGTTTTAAATGAAATTATTTTAGTACCAAATAATACATCTTCCAAAATGGTGTAATAATTCGATAATGATAAACCTTTATTTTTATACCACAAGATCACATAGCAGCATTTTCAACATATTCCATTGATGGGGATTCTACAGATGCATACCCACAACACAATGTTACATCTTACAGAACAAAATTAGTTTGCAAGTGCTGTAAATGGTAGCTTTAGAAGAAGAAGCTATTGGAATATCTACTTGCCAAAACAGAAAATACTACTGATCTCTACAAAAATACCTAAAAGTATAATTACCAGATTATTTCCTACTATGGCGCCTGGAAACAGCTCTCTACCCTCAAAGGCATCACTGACCATCTTCCCACAATCACAATTTCCATACTCAACTAGAGAAATTGTTTAATTGCTAATTCTTTTCCCCACATTTGGATGTCCATCTGCATCTCTCAACACAACATTTCATGAAGAACTTTCCAGCCAACCACACTCCCATCTCAGTCACAGTAATATAGAGTATTTTTATACCTTGCTAAATTCTGTAAGCAATCTCCACGAATGCTAGTGGCTAGACATAGAATCCTTTAACACAATTGAGTGTGGTGAAACAAAGCATTAAAAGTACAATTAGATAGTCTCATGTGTCTGAGACTAACAATTGTATGTGAGACATTATAACCAACACTAGCATACACTACTCATTTTTCCAACTGATTATGTTTTGTCTGTATCCAGCATTTAAGTTCATCTGCTCTTTATTCAGTTGTGGAAAGTCAGAAGACACCTTGATAGTGTACCTTGAGTACTGTGCCCAGTTTTGGGCACCACAGGATAAGAAGGGCATTGAGGTGCTGGAGCAGGTCCAGAGAAGGGCAATGAGGCTGGTGAGAGGGCTGGAAAACAGGCCTTGTGAGGAGCAGCTGAGGAAACTGCAGTTGTTTAGTCTGGAGAAGAGGAGACAGATCTTACTGCTATCTACAACTACCTAAAAGGAGGTTGTAGTGAGCCTGGCGTTTGTCTCTTCTCCCAAATTAGTAATGACAGGACAAGAGCAAATGGCCTCAAGTTGTGCCAGGGGAAAATTCCATTGGATATTAGGAAGAATTTCTTTACTGAGAGAGTGGTCAGGCACTGGAACGGGCTGCCCAGGGAGGTGGTGGAGTTTGAATCCCTGGAGGGGTTCAAACAATGAGTAGATGTAGCACTTGAGGCTATGGACTAGTGGTTAGGGAGATGTTGGGATAAAGGTTGGACTTGATGATCCTAGAGGTCCTTTCCAACCATTCAATAAGACAGAACTAGAGTAACTGAATTTTCACAGTTCATTCTCTCTCATATCTAGGAAGAGAGCCGTACATGCAACCTGCTATTTTTAGTTTTCTTATTTGAACATATATGTCATTTTGTTTCTTGTTACAAAAGAAAGATCAAGCAAGAAGTGCACTTGGCAGCTGGTCTACGAAGTGATAAGACTGTAATAGGCTTTAATGGAAATTCACTTCAGTCCTATGCTAACACTATGAAATAAAATTTCACACCCATATTAGCTTGAAGGTTAGCTCTTCTTCATAAGTTAGAATGCTGCTGGTACTGACAAGGGCAGGTTTTATTGAAAAGTTTTAAACTAACTTAAGTTCATAACACTTCACATCTTGAAGATAAGGCAAATCCCATGAATTCTCTCAAAAACTAAGCAGAGACTTTAAAAAAATACCTACAACAACTGAAAGCTAGACATGGACAAAGTAGTCTGCATTTCTCATGAAACATCTTCCCTAATTCTGGATGAAAGATGAAGATGTGAGACAAAAGAAGCAGCACTACACATTATGTCCAGCACCCAAGCCCCTAGTTCATGTCCTGAAAACTTTTAACCAATTATCAGGATGATGACTGTAACTGAAACAAGAATTATTCCTTGCAGGAGAGGAGTGGTGGTGGCATACTGTGTCACTGTATACTGAATATGCTTCTTTAGAAAAGGAGCTATTTTAGTGCATTGCTTCCCTGTCCAAGAGCAGCACCAGTGCTGAGGAGTTTCTCACCTATGAGAATGCCACACTGCCACCAAAAACAAGAGGAGACATGTACTCATCACCCATCAGCAGGTCCCTCACCAGTTAGTAGCTTATGCTGCGTTCCAAGGCACGTTCTGCCATAATGCTGACTTTTAAAAAATGCTAGATAAAAATTTACATAAATTAGATGAACTTCCTATTGATTATTGATGTCCTATGACCTCCTCCTGTAATGTCAAATGAATGATAGTTGGCTGAAATCAGAGTATCTGGCAGGGAAAAAAAGAAGTTTTGCAGTATTGCATCCAGGAGGAAAAACAGATTTTTTCCATGAAAGACTTCTTTGTCCTGAAACAAAGCTCCTATGCCCAGCAAAGTGCCTGGATTATCAGGTCTGTTCTCTGTAAGGAGGTGTAAGAACTGAGTAAAACTCTGGTTCTCCTTTTAAATACGGAAGCCTGTATGGAAGTGATTCAGAATTGGTTACTGATTGCCTTTTCTTCACTTTCACAGCTTTAGCATCTCCACAAAAATACTCAAAACTTTTTCAAAACTTAATATTAGAACCTAAATAGCCAGATTATATTGTCCTGTCTTTGGAAAATAATGGAGACGAAAACCAAAAGCAGCTTTTCTAAATTGAAAATGCAAATCAAACTTTAGAGGAGACAATCCCAATCTCCAGCTATAAAACAAACACTAGGAGATGCTACAATTATACTTTTACTAACAAACAAAATATTTTCCTCTCCAGTCTGTATAGTAATTAACAGTAATGCCACAGGACACTCTACAAGAAGAAGGGAAAAATTACTTTCTAGATCTGAAAATACATTCTACATTCCATGAAGTGCTGACCCATTCAATACAGGGAAGAATATCGGCCATCCCTTTACAGAGATATCCAACAGACATCAGGGTGGTTGAAATAGCCCATGAGGATGAGGGCTTGACAACGTGAAGCCACTCCTACCTGTCTATAGAGGATCTCATCCATTCACTTCTCCTGGTCGAGTGGCCTGTAGAAAACCCCCACTATGAGATCAACTCACCTTGTCTTCCCTTTAACCCTGGCCCAAAATAATCTGCATGCTTCAAACACGTAAGAGGCAAACAGCCACAAGAGTAAGTGTGAAGAGCATTGTAACAAGAATCCATGACTGAAGAGAGGTTGCAGCGACTGTACTAAACCACATCTAGAGTACAGTTAGAACTGCAGCAATGCCAAAAATAAAATCCAGCAAGAGATCTCCTGACCCAAAATAAAAAATGTTAAATAAAACATAAAAGCATCACAATAGTGGCTTAGTCCTTAAAGCCTTTCACTGAAACATTCTGCTAGAAGCAAGAAGCAAATTAACTGTCAATAAATCCTATAATGCCAAGTGTAGCAATACCACCAAAATTTTAATTTTCTTTTCCTCTTTTATCAATGACAGCCAGTACATTTTTATATATGTTTCATAAAGAACATTACACAGATTGCCCCACAAAGTTTCTCAGCATCTTATCTGCTGCAATTAAGAGGTCAGTAGCAAAGTCAACTTAATGGTAAGCAACAAAAAAGGCTTTACAAATACCTGCAGCTACAACTTCATTTTTCAGTTAGTTCCACTGCTGAAAGCAGATGCAATTCCATCTTCACCTCCTCAAAAGTAAGGAATAAATGACATAATGTTCTACTACTTTCTAATGGATCTAGTTTGCAAGACTGTTAAGCACCATTTTAGTACATCTACGCAATTTTCTAAAATAATAATTTCAGAAAAATAACACATTTCTCACCATTGATATTTTCACACTTTTTGTTTCCATCCCATGTTCAGGATTACTGCTCACATGCCTCCACCACTTTTTATTCACCTGATCACAACTTTATCTGTATTTTAATCAATTACTATTTTTCACTGAGACAACAAAGCAAGTAGTCAATAAAATAAATCTGTTTTTAAAACTCTCAAACAGACCTAAAGCAAAAGCAAACAGTGTTCTACAACATAACCCCAGGATTTTCTTATGCAAAGCACCAAGAGTGCAGAGGACATCTTATGTTCTCATGATAAGCATTATGATCTTTATGTTTTAATTTATGGTACATGAAGGAATATTAAACCAGGTAAGTCTATATTTAATGTAATAGCTATGAAATCTGCATATATGAAAAAAATACAGGAACTGAGGCACAAAATTCTCTCAAAGATAATGTTAACCTTCCTTTACCTGCTGATATTATTTCTCCAGAATTAGTTCAAAAACTGCCACAAGACAAAGACCCTGCAACCTTTTCCTGAATATTTTCAACATAATTGAAGAATAGCTCTCTACACATAATTAGAGTTGAAACTGTAAATGTCTTTCGCCTGAATAAACAACATCAAGAATTCAAAACTCCAAGTATATTTGCAATTATATTACTGTTCAAAACAAATTAAAAATTGTCCTCTGAAAAATCAAGTCATGGAATAGACCGTAAGTACACAGGATTGTGTTTTATCTGCCAGTGTTGCATATCTGGATTGAGATTGTTAGCTTCTCTGTGTCTTGATCTAGATGAAAGTTATCTGTGTAAAAGGAGTAAAATGTCAAATTCTGAATTATCTGACAATTCTACAACAGATGGCCTAAAACATTAGTGATTCAGTTGTTGCTGGCATTGGGTCAGTTCTTTACTTGTTAATTAAGGACCTTAATTCTGAACTATTATTTCGTTATAAAATGCCCATCAGGCAAAAATAAATTAGAAAATGCATGGCTAAAGATTAAAAATATATATTATAAAGCTTGCTCTCCATTTGTGCAAGAATTTCCATTCTGTCTGATTAATAAAATTCCAGGTTGAAAAAAAACCCTCCACTCCCAGTTCTTTTAATAAGCTCCAAGCTCTCACCTTAAGTAAATATTAGCGGTAAGCAAGTGCAGAAATGCTCAGCCCCATCCACTTGACCTCACATGTGGATATATTTTACACTTTGAGATGCTCAGGTCTAGGTCTCTGACCTCTTTCTTCCAGAGGACACACTCTGAGTTTGGGAAGCAAGTCAGAGTGGGAGTGAAAAGAGGCACCTACCTCTGCTTTCCAGAAGAGATACCCAAAGTCAGGCTTTACCCATTTTCTTGTTGAGAGTTCAGTCATCATTTTTAACTTAAAGCTTTTTGTCTTCCTCCTGCCTCCCTGCACACCAGCACTGCTTATCTGCCTCCTCTTCTCTATTGCACCAGAAAACAGAATATCAGATCTTCTCTAACTTCACCAAGTCCAAGTTGCCCTAAGCTGCTCAGAGCAGCTCTAGGCCACCCAGAGAAAGGTCCCTGTTGCATTCACCCATCAGCATGGCCCCAGATCCTGACTTAGGAACTGCCCCGACAGGGATTTGATGAATTGCCATGCTAGAAATATATAACACTGCACACAGTCAGGTTATTGCACTGGAATGAACTAAGGAAAAGAGAAATGCCTGCAAGAGGTCAAATTCTGTACACTTGTTCTTTAAACCAAAGATCATCCTAAGTTATATACAGCTTATCCTATAACTGATCAAAATCAAATGGTGAATAACAACTGCATAACAAAAAAAATCCCTCTCTTCGTGTCCTCACTATTTTCCTTCCGTACCCATGTCTTATGAGGGGAAAGAGCATTCCCCAAATCACTTTTCTAAACTACTCTACATTGCACTGATGACAAGAACACTGCACCATCAGGTACCACCCAGGAGTGATTCCTCAAAGAATGTGAAGCTGAAGTTTGCTCCCTGAAGCATCACTTTGTTGTCTGATGCTTTGAGATCTATCTGCAAGAACAAATAGAGGTTGGGTATTTATAAACTCTGCAAATATTAACCTATTTTAGAAAAGGGAAAAAAATTAAACTAAATAAACAAAGTTTCATTTCCCATTAGATGTGCATTCCATGAAAAATATGAGGCAGAAATCTAGATCTTTAATTACAAGATACAATTGCCTTTTTTAATAAAAAAATAAAGTTTAAATGAGTATGAGATTTTCGGGTATCAAGAAGATGCATTTGAAGGAAATGAAAATGTTAAGCTTAGAAATCTACAAACTTTATTTGTTTACAAATTTTATTTTTTTACAACAGCAAAGACCCAAACACCACTAATATGGTGAAACGCAGCCTTCAAATATTGAGATCTTTGACTTCTGTATAAAGCAAAGAATTTTAAAATTCTAACGTTACTAAGCCTTGAAAGTATTTCATTTCATTGAGAACTTTTTGCCTATTGGCAGTTTATAAAATATTTTCATAAGTACAAAAATCAACTTTTTAAAATGTCATCTTTTGAAATAGAACTTTCTTGACACATTTAATTTTGATTTTTATATACATATAAGGAGTTATCTGAGATTAACATAAGTTACCTATGGAATTCTAGAAATTATATTGATCAGACTTGGTAATGGATAAAATAGCTGTTTCTTCACTTTTTGTTTGAGACTACATGGCCATTTGTAAAGGGCTCTGTTTGCCCCAGTTGGTAAGCTGAAGAAGAGCACAGCAGAAACACAACAGGTTCAGAAAGCAGCAAACACATCTGCCACTGTTCCAAAAGCAAATCCCTAATTTCCTGCTAGTTCTTAACATTCTATTACTTAATAAAAATATCAACTTTGACAATGTAGAAATAAGAGAAAATTAAGAACCAATAAAACACCCTGTAATCCTGAAAACAAATGGATGCCTATAGATCCAGCATGCAATTTTTGGTCACAGAAGTTAGGATGTTTTTTCCACATATCCTATGGACTGAAAGAGTTATGGCATAAATTAATAATAGTGAGTCTATAAAGGTTAAATTGATACTGACATCTTGGATATTATTACTGTAAATGACAGATTAATGGACAAAAGCACAAGATCCCAAAAGTCATCCTAGATATTTAATTACTAGGAAGTAACCAATAATCATATTAATTAGCACAGTTAAAAATCCCATAGAGCAGTAAATGATTTCAAAGGAAATTTTGGCTGCAACAATGACAAATTAAATAATAACTTACACTGATACCAGCACAGAATAAATGATTTAATGATCCACACAAAGTTTTATTTTACCAGGATCAAAATCTGACCCCTATTATATACTAAAAGCCACGCCTAAACCCAATTGTAAGAACTATTGTTAGGCTTCTTAATTACAAAGAAACTTCTTTCTTGATTGTCACTCCAAAATTAAATAGAAAATACTAAACTAAATGCATCTTTTCAGCATCTTAAGAGCAATAGCAACTACTGATATTTTCACATTTTCTTCAAAAAAAAAAAAAAAGTAAAACGTCTTTGGTACTCAACTTCCTAGATGATTAAAAAACCAAAACATTTTCCAACTATTTATTGCTCGATGCAACATATTTTTATCATAGCTAAGTGAACATCAGTTGCAAGAACACTTTAATACTGCATGTGAAAAATAAAGGAAGTGTTCTGAAATTAAGATTCTACATTATTGAAAATCTATTGTCAAAACAATCTGTTACAAACTTGACTCCCATCAATGTAACAGATACTCTATGCAAAAGAAAGGGGGTTGTGATGAAGTTTAAACTAATACTCTTTAGCTATTGTCTATGTTTATGTAACGTTTTTAGAAGTTATACCCTTCGTACCTGAGTTTCCCAGAAACAAGTTATTATCTGGAGATAATGGAAGGATGGAACAGCTATTTATCAATTAACTGTAAAAACTGATGCCCACATGCCAAAATCAAACACTTTTAAACAATAAATTACTTTTGGAAAACCTGCTTGCCAATAAAACTGTGTAAGACATATATAACAAAGGTAATATATGCAAAGTGAAAAAAGGTTAATATTTAATTGCATTACAAAGTATTCCTATTCTAACTTTGCACACTGCCTTTGCTCAGATCACATCCTGCTTGTGGATGATAACAGGCAGTAATAAGGATAATTGTCACATGGTAATCAAACATCACTTAAAAAAGCAGTTAAACTGACAAAGTATAATTAGAATAATGGAATATTCCATTAAAAATTGAGAAGTAATGGAACTAAGATGCTTCACTAACTCACCTTACCTTATGTTTGCCATGATCTAAAACCAGGATGAAGGATACTAATGATCAGTAGCTATTGTGGTAATCCAAAATAATCCATTTTTCTATTTTTATATATATGTATGTGCATAAAGGGTCTAAACTTTCAAATATCTTCATTATAGATTTCCTGCTGGGTTTAAACAACCAAAACTCTTTAAAAACCTACTCATTCTTTAAATCCAGAGGAATTCTAACTTTGACATTAGACTAGTTGATTCATATAGCCTTTCATACATATGATTGTTCCAAGATTAATACCTGCTACTCAAAGACAGGACAGAAACTAAAGTTTCTAAAAAGAAAAGCAAAAAGCTTATACACCTGCTTTTCATGTCAATATTCAATTTATACTGCTTACAGTATTGTTTCCCTTCTGTGAGCAATTCCCTCAAAAGCTTAATTTTGCAACCGAATTTGTGTTCAGGAATGGAAACAGAGCTTCCAGAAATTATTTGAAGAAAAATTAATCATCTTTTTAAGTACTAGTCAGTGTAGTTGTAGACTACACATAAACCTGAGAATGCACCTGGACAACTACCATGAAAATATGTGAACGTTTGAGGTGCCACATCACTTAATAGAAAGGCTTAAATTATTAATACAGAATTAATTAATTGGGAAGTTCTCCAGTTCCATTAAAAAATTATACTTCTAGAAAAAGCTTATATCTGAAGTCAACTTTCAACATTTTAAAGACAAAAACAGCAAGAGCAAACAATCAAGATAAACAAGGGATTTAGAAAAACTTCAGGAAGAAACTAGTAAACATGGAAAAATGGTTGAAAGAATTACAGGGGATACTGAATATTGCTTATTACTGAATACTGGAATATAAAGCACAGAAGGCTTTTCTCCTCTGAAAAATATTTTCTTTAAAGAAAGACCTGTATATTGGATTTTATCTTATTATCCCTGCTGCTTACTCTGAAAGTTAAATTAGAATGAACAATTGACAATTCCAAAATAACTGGGAACAACTAGTTACAAAATTACAGTGAGAAAATGTTGGCATTCAGTTAATTCATCTGGTCCAACCTTTTTACTGAAGTAATAAAACAAAGTTCATACAAAGGTCCTTTGTTCTAAAACCAGCAATAAATACATTGCATAGATTCTAAATACGCACATATCAGAAAATAGAAAGGATTTCCTATAGCTAGAAACAAGCAACCTCCCTTCCTTCACACAGAGTATTTCTTGGTTTAACTCTCAAATATATAATAACAAATGTACCAGAAAGCATCTCTTGTGGTTTTAAGATAAAGCTAAATAAGCTAAGCAATCAAGCTGAAATAAGCTTGGCAACCAATGTATCTGAAGCAGCCTTACTGCAATCCTTACAATAAAAATTATGCCTGACAGAATCAGAAGCAGGGTGGCTTTATTGCTCTGGGCTTGCACCTGAGATAACCAAGGAGGAGCTGGGAGAATTAATTAGGAGATAAGCATAAGGCAAACCTGCTCACAACCCTGCACTGTGACACCGTCTTCTTTCCAACAAAACACAACCAAATTTTGAGCTATTAAATAACTGCCCATTTCTCGTGTCAGGTAAGCAAAGGACTGCTGGTTGAACAGAAGCTGCAGGACTCCTAGAGCACAGCCCAGACTAATGTATCTTCATACAACTTACAATTTGCTCAGACATCATCTAGAATTATGCTGACTATATCCTCATCATCTTGGCAAACACTGTGAAAACTCTGGGAAGTGATCTATGTAATTTGCTTTTATGTCATAGCCTGTGGAGTTTTGTATACCCACAGTGAACTATTACTCTGTCTCCCAAAAAGGCATGGACTAGTTTCAGAATTCTTAATTTTCAGCATTATGACAACATTTATATGGTCTTCATATCTCAAACTATAGCTGGAGCTGTAAAAATGTAATTGAAGTCCTTTAGACTAATCCTCTGGGAATGTCTCCATGAAATTCAGAAGTCTATTGTCACGGAGCACCTTTTATTTCAGGGCACACACTCGTAATTTGTTGTTCCCATAGATCTACACAGGGAACCTTTTTACACCTTTAAAGAAGTTGTACCTTTTTCCCCCCCTGAAATTATATGAAAGCTATCCTAATTGTTCTTGGATGCTTGAACAGTCAGGACAGTAGATAGGAAGTATGGGCAGACCTATTGAAATATAGACAAAAGTAGCATGACATTAAGTGCATTGACCCACTTATCACTGGTAAGACAATAAATCCATCTTAATATAGCTTTACTGTGTTTAAAATGCATCCGTTTGGAGTATGAACATTAGATGTAGAAAAGATTAGAAAAGAAAGTCTTTAAGCAGTGGAATCATCATTGCTGGACTAGTAGAGATCTAGAGTCTATCCCAGTTAAACCATTGAAAACCAAGGTTCATTAGAAAACAGACTGGGACAATCAGAAAAATGAAAAATACTCTTAAGAGAAGAGGAAAATAAAGCAGCTCAATCTGTCCAGCTAATCAACGACAAGCTTATGGTTTGGCTTGTTCAGTCAACTTGTTCAATGTTTTTAAGTATTTATGACAGATTTCCTCCCAGCCTCTGCCACCTCATCAATACCCGTGCATACCTACATCACACACCTTTGCAAGAGGTTAATGAAAAGGTAAGAGCTGACAGTTTCTAGAACCATAATCCATAGAGGTATAAGGTACATTCCTATGTTTTTAGCAGATAAGAGCCTTAGTAACAGCACTCAAGTAATATGACTTCTCCTGCCAACAGGCTGCCAAAAAATTATGGAATTTCTTGATGCCATTTATGCTAGAGCCTTGCCAGGGGACAGCTCAACAAGTGAGGCAGCTGAGATCCTCACAGGACTACACAAAGCCAAATTCAAAGAAAATGAGGGGGCAAAAAAATAGTGTACACCTTCATACAGACCTCCTAGGAAGTAAGTCTAGGAACAGAGCTGCTTTTGGAAAAGGCAGGGAGGCCACGGATGGGGAATGGCAACCCTTTCTGTGCAGGATGGAGGCTTGAGAAGATGGAGCTTTGCTAGGCAATGGGGAAAAGGCTCCCTTGAGAGCACATCAGAGAAGATCAGAAGGAAGATAAACAAAGGGGATGTCATGGCACTACTCTGCATATCACAAATTTCCTGTGATCATGCTGAAATAATCATCTTCAGTCGTGCTTCTGCACAGCAGCCTCAAACTCAAGGTGCAAACGTGAACAGGTGACTTGGGCAAAGTGCAGATTTTTCCAGAAACATGACAAAGACATTTTGTTGGGATCCAAAATTGTAGCCAAATATCGAGTATTCCCACCTTAGAAAAGAAAAACAAAACAACAAACCCACCACAAACCTCAAATTATTTGCACTACTTCTAGTTGTAGTACTAAAATCTACAGGAAACCTCACAAGGTAAAATCTCAGAGTAAAAAGGAACTTTACTCATCTATGAAAAATCACCACTCCAAGAGCATAGCTAACAAAATGAGATTCAAGTGGTTCAGCCTGTATGCCTCTGCTTTACAATTATTTACAGTCAAATTACTGTCCACACATTTTAGTGTGAAGAAAAAAGGGTTGGGGGGAAATGATCAGAAAAATCCACGAGTACTGGCACCTCAGGAATCCCTAGTTTTACACCATCCAGTAAAAGGAGCTTTGAGGAATGTGGCAGCCAGTCTCCCAGCTGTGGTACCTTGATGTCTCCTCCTAATGGCATTTCTTTGACAGTAACAAGCTGAAGATGATACCTTTTTCCCAGCCCTTAATTGAATCAGACACTGCAATCCCTAAAGAGACTAACACAAATGAAAATAAAATTAGGCACTTCATAAAAGCCGAAGACACCAAACATGCAATAAAGAAGATAAACGTTTTATCAGCACGTATCTACTCGGATTCATTTAAGCTCATTTGAATACAGCAAAGTGAAACGTGACGTTTCAACTTCTTTCCCTTAAATACATTTACACGGGAACAGAAAAGAATTTATTCAGATATAATCATCCCTACAGAGATATTGCGAATTGTTTTCTTAAAGATGGCAAGACTTTCAACTTCAGATGTCTATATATGATACATTGAAAAGAAAAAAATCCTTAAAGAAACTTTTATGTTCACATATTAGTCCAAAAATAATGGTCAATAAGGGAAACTGAATCTGCAAGTCATGAAAAAGTGTGGATACCTGTAGTTTAAAATCTGTTTGCTATTTCTGCAAAGATTAGAACTTTGCTGTCACAGAATAAATTATCTGTGTAAAAAAAAATGAGTAAAGGAGTAAAAAAAAAGGCCCTTACTGTTTGATATCGATCCTCTTATAGTTGTTCCAAAGAACAGTGTTTCTTCTTGAGGATAAAATATATACTGCCTTCTCTTCTATTGACAGCCATACTAACTCAGCTGTCTCCTATTGACAAACGTGTCACAGACTTGTGCCTGCTAGAGCAGATTTTTCCAGGAAAAGACCTCAGAAACGTGTTTGTAATATTTTTCAGTGATCTTCTCCCTTTCAGAAAAAAAGTTAACCACATTTCATTTTTACCCTTTGTTATACCTTCCTTCCCATTGGTCCTGCTCCTCTCAGCTACAAACAACTGAAAACATCAGCTGTAACTGTGAAGCACTGTAATATGTTATCTTCTTCATTACTTCCTATTATAAACTACAGGGTAATAATGCTGAATACTGTTCACAACTGCACAGCACTCCAGAAATACTTGTAGTACTTCCTTTTTGCCAAAGAAAACTGTCTCTCTACAAGGACAGATGCATTTTTCTTAATAAAAAAAAAAATTCCCAGATATAACACTTACTAATTCTAGCATTTCTAGCACATATTTTCGGTGCTCTCCTCATCCAAATATAATTTATATTTCATATGTGCTACAAGAAAACAAAACATTGAAAGGCTAGCCTAAAACTAGCTAAGGTCTTGAAAGGTGGTATCTAACTTCTGTGATGTGATCAATCAAACCCAATTAAATTACTTCATAAGAATGGATAACACCCGTGAGGAAACACTGCAGATATTACATCATTATAATTGTTTTGGTAAAGTGAAATGTTCATGAATTCCAGAAATTTGTAGAACAGTGCAATTAGGAAAGACCCCCCCAAAAAAAAAAAAATTATAGCTGTGTATCACTGATAAAAACATAATGGATTAATAGTGTCCATTTCATACAAATACAATTTTTGATGCATAAGTACAAAAACTCCATTCTGGAGAGATGTAGTTGTATACACACACCTAATAATCTGCTGCCAACTTGAGGATAAAACTAATTTAATGCTTGTGTTACAGGCATCAATTCTGTGTTTATTAGCCATTGCAAACATTTTTCTCTCCCCTAGTTACAACACACTAAATGGTTAAATACAAAGGAAAAAAAATTACCAAGGATATTTCACACACCCTTTGCATCCAGAAATTCCACCCAAGATGACTTTTGACTTGTTCTTATTGTACAACCCAGAGACACGAAAGACCTGTTAAGTCATCTTAATGGAAAACTTGTCCCTAGGGTGTCTTCTGCAAGTGATTCATTTCATTGACTCTGATAGTAAAAGGGTCATAAGCAGAAGCAACAAATATGCAATATAGCACTGAATCTACAGTCTGGATTTATTAGAGAAAATGGAAAATTATTGCAGCACCAAAACCACAAAAGGCATTAAATGCAGCATAAAATAAAAAAAAATAAAAAAAATAAACCAAAAAACAACTCTATACCTTACTTTTTTTATATATTTCACAAATATTTTAAGTCACAGTGGATTACGCTATTTTACTTTCAGCATAGGGCTCTGGAGGTGATACATGAGAGCTACACCCTATTTCTCCACTTGAGAATGTTCTTCTTTATACTTCATATGCAGTTTAACACAACTTAAATAGCTGTTAAGTAACTGTTAATCCATGCACTTTGTGTTCCTCAACCCATTATACCCTTTTACACTGCATTCAAGAAGTACAGTACTTAGAACATCCACACTGTTTTTTTATTATATACCTGAAAGTATACAAGCCTCAAGAGCCAGCAGTCAGTACACATCATTGCAACGTGTAATAGTGACACATAACAGCAGAACGTTTATTGAAAGCATGAGATTCAGTTTTCAGTGTGAGGAACAAAGACTGATGTTGAAATATGTTTTTGTAAGCTGATAGAATAAACAAACCTCTGGAACATTCCATCCATGGCAGGTGTTTTTTTAAAAATATATATAATTGTCAAATTAGGTGTTCAGTGCTGACAAAGTGAGTGGGGCTCAGGCCACAAAAATTTCACATGCAGTAGAAAATTTCTATCAAAATCCAAACAGTACTACATGTTCTTTGTGAAGAATGCACTTCAGTCTTGTACAGATAAACCATTTCTGCAGAAAAAGCTCAGACAATGAGGTGAAGCACTCTCAAACAGTGATGGACAAATAAAGCCATCTTTAAATGCAGCTGTGGAAATAGTGTATGAAATATCGTCAAGAAGAGAACGTGCAAATCCTCCTAATATATCTTGATCTGAAACCTCTTCAGAGTTTTCCGAGTAAAAAGAACAAGAAATTTAAATGTATATTCAAGAACTGGCTCTTACCATATTCAACAGTTGACAAAAGGCTCGGGATTCAAAAATTTCATCTCTAACAGCAAATAAACAGAATGAATACAAGCAACATTTTATCATGCTCCATTATCACACAAGTTCACATGATACAAACTTAAAAAAGAAAAAACAACCAAAACTTACATTGCTACTGGACTGTCGTACCTTTTGGAGGTTTTTTTGCCTTAACTTCACAGAGAGATTAGATTGTGTCATGACAAAGTAGTCCAGTTTTATTGAGCTTAAAACAGCAGGCAAAGATTGATGCAATACAAGTTTTATGAACTTACCAGTAGTGCAAAGACTGGAACAGGCAATTCAAGAGATGTACGTAACCACCAGGACACCTGGGCATCTACTGCAATGTCCAGGAGGTCTCCACAGGTTTGTTTGGTTGTTTTTTTTTCACACTAGATATGCTTTTAGCTAAACTTCAGCATTTTGTATAGTTCAAAGAACTGGACTTCATTCAGTTGATTTTATTTTTCTGTGCTCATCTTGACACGCAATCATAACCATACCTAGCCTGTGCTTCAGCACTGAGTATATAATTATAAAAAGCTTTTGATCCTTGCTTGTGATTTAGCTTTTTACTGATGGTATTTACACAAGATAGGCACAATAGACAAGTCATGTAGAAAAAAAAAAAAAGCAGAGGCTTTAAAACAGAAATTGATAAAAATCAAAATCAGTGAATTTCCTTTGACTTTGAATCAGTGACACCTCACCTTCTGTCTGCAAGACAGAAAAAAAGGCCCCTAAAATAAGGTGTAATATGCAAATGCCCCCTGAAAGTTACATGCCTGCCTATGACATATTAAAAAAGAAAAAAAAAAAAAAAGACACTCCCCCATAACTACATGGGAAATACTCTCCCCATCACCTCTGCTAGCTATTGCTACATTTTGCTTTTAAAAGCATTCATAAACTATTCAAAAACCCTCAATTGGGAAAATGTAGCTGTTTATCAGAACAATAACACTAGGTTGCTATATATCTAATTCAATTTATTTGTTTTTTTTTACCAGCTATGTAGATAAAAAATACAAATAAACTCCTTTATGAACATTCTGCAGTTCCTCGGAGAGCAGCTGTTACTGTAAACATGTTTCGCTAGAGGCAAATTCTGTTCTTCTCTTTTCATGTAATTCCTGCTTTCCTCTAATTTTGAAGGTTGCTTTAGTAGGAATAAGCCAGTAGCCAGACAAGCCAGATAGCACTGTATTTTATGTTTTACTAAAATCTGTCCTCACATAGTAATGCGTATTTTATACAACCAAACCTTCTTCCAAATCCTGAGAATTCGAAGTTTGAATCAATTCTTTGTTTGTTGTGGTGTTTTTTTTCAGGGAAGACTTTTGTATACCCTCACAAGCTACATGACTACAGTACTGAAGCTACTCAATACTAATATGCCATTTTCTGTATGAAATTTTAACTTACTATATGAATTCTGCTTATTTCATTACCAGTTTAGTTACAGAACCATAGAATCATTAAGGTTGACACTCCCATGACCACTAAACCATGTCCTAAAGTGCTCTATCTACACATTTTTTGAACCCCTCCAGAAATGGGGGCTCCACTGCCTCCCTGGGCAGCCCGGGCCAATGCCTCACCACTCTTGCAGGAAAGAGATTCTTCCTAATATCCAATCTAAACCTCCCCTGGTGCAGCCTAAGCCCATTTCCTCTCATCCTATTACTGGTTATTAGGGAGAAGAGACCAACACCCACCTCACTACAGCATGAGCTGCATCAAGTGGTAAATGGACTGTTAGCTGGCTGCACAACTAAGCCCAAAGTGATTAATTCAGTGGCTTGGCTGGTGGCACTTAAGACAAGCAACCCCAGGAGTTGTTATTGTTTGATATCTTTATCTGTAAACCAGACAAAGAGACAGAATGAATCTACAGCAAATATAACGACACTATGAAGTTTGGGAAGTGTGAAATTGATATGCCCCATGGTAGAGATTCAACTGAAAGAAACCTTGATAAACTAGAGGACTGGGCCCAATCCAAATAAATTTATTGGAAGGGCACCAATAAACAGAAAATTGCACACCTGGGCCAGAATGACCCCACACACCAGCACAGAGCGGGAACAGACTCCAACCTTGCTGAAAAGGTCCTGAAGATTGCTGCGGAGGGCACAAGATTAATGTGAGTCTGCTCAAGGAACAACAATCATGGAGCCAAAATCTTCTCATCAGCAGAGAGAAGAGGGGGTCAAAAGAAGAGTTGCACCTTGAGAGGTTCAAACTGGCTTCAGACTTCTTCCTCAGGGAGCAGGTAGTATAGTTCGCCCAGAGAGATGGTAGAAGCCATACCCTGGTGGCCTCCAAAACGAGGTATACAAAAGCAGAGCTGGCATGACCTCGTGCTGACAACAGCTCTGCTTTAAAGTGAAGGTTGGATGAGTTATGCTACAGAGGTCGCTTACACATCACAGCTTTGTGATTCTAATCTGCAAGAATCATTTGCAAGAATTCTTCCATATCTTAACAAGACATTTATTTTCCTTTGGCATTGTTCTCTATATTAGCCAAGAGAAGTATGTTTTCACATCAAATTTATCTATTTAAGAATTTTTCTCATTTAAGTACAATCAACTCCTGCTAAAACTAGACATGTTAACTGTTTCAAGAACTGTTACTCAGAAAAATGCCTCCAGATTTCAGCTAAGTAACCAGTACAGCAACATCTCCCTAAATCTAAAGCAATGTCTTTGATAGCTGCTATGTCCAAGCAAAAGAAGAACTCCGATTTTTGCCTCTTCATCCTCCCCCAAAGCTTGTGTCTGTAAGAAACGTTCAGCATTAACTGAAAGGTTGACCTCAGATTGATTTATTAGCTTGTGGCACAGGAAAACGTCTGTCTCTTGAGGACAAACCTTGGCTGCAGGGTTTTTCTTTTGTTTTAGCTGAACATTAGTATGTATCTGTGTGATAGAAAAGACAAAATTAAGTCTTGTTCACAGTAGACATCATCAACATCACAAGTTTTTGACTTAGACTTGTAACACTGGAGCTCATTTTAGATTCTGGCCTCTCCAGGTGCTCACATTCAAGCTAGGTCTAACTACTGCTGATTCAAAGGTTTATAATTCATATGCAACTAAAATTGTAGTCCATGCTGTTAGTAACAGACTATTATTTGATTGTATGGGGTTTTCTCTGACCTGAAAATACAGACCTTCCCTTCTTATAGCCTCCAGCATGCTACTACAAAGGGCACTTGGCTTACCTGTGGAATATTTCACCTACATGCTACCACCTCTCTGTTACGCTGAACACAAACGACTGGACTGCACTTTGAAGACTTCTGTAGCACACCCCAATAACAATTACTGCCTCTCACTCAAGAAGAGGGAATTAACTTATATTTTCCCAAACCTATGAAGCCAGACTCCACCAGCACACCTGTGGCATTTTCAGACAAGCAGCTCTGAGCTTTCTAGTATATGTCCTCCCTCACACATGGGAGAAGCTCCCGTATAAACATCAACAAACTCACTTAGCTGCAGTGGTTCATAACCTTGTACCAATCCAGACAAAATCTAGAGTACCTCAATGATCAAGTGGCTAGGAGGCATCCTCAGAGATAACTATACAGCCACATGCTCCACCAGGAAAAAGGTAGAGAAAGATTTAGCACCATCCCCATTTTATATACAGCATCCCGGAACACTTTACTTCAGATGAAGGATTAAAACCCACATCTCTCACCCACCAAAAGTGTCGTGAACAAAGCAAGTCTAGAACAGGGTATCTTCCACCCAACTAATCACATCTGCAGCATGGAACAGGTAAGAATTCAAAGTTGAAAGGCATGGGAGAGAAAGTGTAAGAGACTATTCTGTAAGAAAAGGACAGCCAGCTGACATTGACCTCAACTTTAGTTATCTGCTTTTGAAATCATTTCAACATTTTATAGAAAGCACTCAAGATATTCAAACCCACAAATTTTTCAGTTCGACTTCCAAAGCAGGTTATTCAAGATAATTATACTGTTAGAGATAAGGAGGCAGTGTTCATTTTCCATTTTCCACTTTCACAGCAGACAATTACTGTAAAGCCAGCACTCCTAGTGCCTTATTCCCAGGCTACAAAAATATTTGTCATAAAAGTATCCCACTAAACCAGCAGACAAATACATGTTGCCACCTGCTAGAAACGGGAAACAACTGCTGACAGCACACTGCAGAAAGGGTAGCTCAAATCTGTTTGTGCCATGTGTAGTAGCTATAAACTACTTGTCTAACTCGGCAAAGGGAATATTAGGCAAACTTCACAAGTCTTCGCACTTGTTTACAATGAGACATTAATATATATCATTCCTAATTAGATCCATGCAAATACTTTTGATCTATAAATAAGAGTCCCTGCTGAAGTTCATGAAGCTAATTCAAAACAAGACATTCTTTTTCTGGAATGTGAGCAGCTGCATAGAAAATAATTGGGCTTGCCACTCAAGCCCTGCTGTTTCAGAGCAGTCCCTACGTAAACATGGGGTCTGTTATTCTACTGTATTCCTCTACTCTATTATTCTCTGGTTTGTTTACATTTACAGTATGATATTGTAACTCCTTGATATCAGCAGAGAAGAAATAAGGGTAGAGAACCTTGTTTCTCTCAGCAGAGGAGCCACACCAGTATCCCAGCCTCCCCTAAACAATCTGTTATCAAAGATCAGAGCACAAAGCAGTGCAGCTTAATCCCACAAAACACTATTGTAAAATAATCATCATATCACTATAAAGAGCTTGAAAAAGCAAACTCTTAAATGCACCCAGTAGTGACCCTTGAAGCACTTCTTACAATTTTTTCTCTCAGTAAATCTTCAGATGTACTTTATACCTATCTTATAATCTCACTTTAATTTTCATTCCATTCCTGAACCTCTGCCATCTGTTATGCCTAAATTGCTGGATCAGACTCTCTGCTATCCCACACGAAGAAAAAAAAGTTTTTGACTTAGTAATTACAATTTCTGCAGTGAATAAAGTAAATATTAAATTTCATCTCAGCATCATCAAACATACTCCCAGTTTTGAGATATCTGGGCTCTGAAAACACAGATGTGTCTTGAGAAAATTTTTTTTAAAAATCAGCACGGAGAATCAGAGTTTGTTTCCTCTGGCTGTCACCCCCTCTTTATTACTATGTCTCTTGGTAGTCTCCAGTTACACTAGTTACACACTAAAGAAAGTTAAGAGCTCAAATGAATTTTTCCTGTATACTTTCTGTTTCATAGAATCATAGAATCATAGGGGTTGGAAGGGACCTCGAAAGATCATCTAGTCCAACCCCCCTGCCAGAGCAGGACCACCTAGAGTACATCACACAGGAAGGCATCCAGGCGGGTTTTGAATGACTCCAGTGAAGGAGACTCCACAACCTCTCTGGGCAGCCTGTTCCAGTGCTCCGGCACCCTCACAGGAAAAAATTTTTCCTGATATTCACCTTAAACCTCCTATGCTCCAATTTGCACCCATTACCCCTTGTCCTATCATAGGTCATCACTGTTTGCAACAGGAAATGTGTTTATTCAGTCTAAGTAGGGAGTTAAAATTTTTAAAATATTTATTGATAGACTTTGAGTTGGTCAAAAATACTCCAGTGCAGTTTGGCAAAAATAATAATAATAAAAATTTAAAAAATTAAGGTTACTTTTGAAAGCTGTATGAATAACTTCCTGAAAACTTCTGGTCCAGAGAACATGCAGACAGAAGTTGGCAAAACATCTGGTAAGCAGCAATAGCTCTGTCTCTGCCTTTCAAATTACTGGAAGTCCAAAGCATGATGCTTGAACACCACTCTGGTCATGAGATGAACACAGCTGTTACAGCCACGAGCTCTGCTCAGTGTCAGTAACCCCCAAAGAGAAAACAGGCAGCAGCACTGGGTTTAAGAGCATGAGAATTCCAAATTACAGTGAGAGAACAGGAAACAGGAGATAAAAGAACAAGAGCAAGCAAAGAAGTTGAGTGTGGTTTTACTCACTCCCATTTAATTTCACAATTTTATCTGGTACAAAATCCTGAGACAATTTCCTAAACTCATTTTTGTAATCAATCAAGAGATAGCTCCCTGGAAATTAGACTTCCATTTGAAATCACTGTCCCACAGGTTATAGGATAATTTTTTAGTTATTTTAATACTGGGTTTATATTGTTTAGATTTTTGAAAACTCTCATATTTAGCAACTATGTATTAAGGAGATTTTTGATCCTGTAATCACCTAAATCACTTAAGTCATAATATTCCCCCAAAAGAACCAGCAGTATTTTGCATAGCTTATGTTAAAATGCACATCAAATTTAGTAACTAGCAGAAATAACACGGTTAGTACATGTATCCCAAATTCTGTTTTTAAGGCTTGTTTTTAGTGTCTTTTCAATTACATTTCATTGTGCAATTGACACAATTAAATCAGATTAAATGAACATGATTAAGAGTGCAAAATCAGGCATGCCAAAGTTAGGGAACACTAAAATTAGAAAGTAACATGCTCTGCATTTTTCTAAATGTGAAGGAACATTACAGGAGAGATCCTCCCTTACTCAGCAAGAATTTGTTTACTGCACACTACTCAAACAGTGCTCTGAGAACAGAGATTCCTGATGTGCTTTTCTTTGGCACTGCCCACTGTGTTACCTGAATACTCAAACATTCCTTTACTTTCATAAAACATCTATGATGAAGGAGGGGTATTTTCCCATCTGCAAAATCAGGAAACAAAGGCACAAGGAGATTAAGATCAAAAGTATTCAAAGATTTCCAAGAGCCAATATAAGATTCATAGATCTGATTTCTCAAAGGACATGATATTGAGCAGTGATTCACAGTCACCACTCTTGTAAGGAAGAAATTTTTCCTAAATTCCAATCAAAACCTCTTCTGTTGCAACTTCAGCCCATTTCCTCTCATCCTATCACAGGTTACTTGGGAGAAGAGACCAACCCCCACCTCACTACAACCTCCCTTCAGGGAGCTGTACAGAGCAAAGGTCTCCCCTCAGTCTCCTCTTCTTCAGACTTAAACCCCCAGGTCCCTCAGACACTCCTCACAAGCCATGTTCCCAAAACCTTCACCAGCTTCGCTGCCCTTCTCTGGATCCACTGCAGCACCTCAATGTCTTTCTTACCCCGTGGCACCCAAAACTCAACCCAGTGCTCAAGCTGTGGCCTCCCCAGTGCTGAGTCCAGGGGCAGAATCACAGAATGTTAGGGGTTGGAAGGGACCTCCAGATATCAAGTCCAAACCCCTGCCAGAGCAGGACCGTCTAGGGCAGGTCACACAGGAACTCATCCAGATGGGTCTTAAAAGTCTCCAAGGCAGGAGACTCCACAGCCTCCCTGGGGAGCCTGTTCCAGTGCTCTGGAACCCTTACAGTAAAGAAGTTCTTCCTCATGTTGAGGTGGAACTTCTTGTGCTCCAGCTTGTGACCATTGCCCCGTGTCCTATCACAGGGCACAAGTGAAAAGAGGCTGGCCCTTTCTTCTTGACACCCAGCCCTCATATATTTATACACATTAATTAGATCCCCCCTCAGTCTTCTCTTCCCCAGACTAAGCAGCCCCAGGTCTCTCAGCCTCTCCTCATACTCAGCAGTTCCAGTCCCCCACTCATCCTCGTAGCCCTTTGCTGGACTCTCTGGGGAGCCCAGAACTGGACACAACACTCCAGGTGAGGTCTCACCAGGGCAGAGTGGAGGGGGAGCAGGACCTCCCTTGTTCTGCTGCATACACTTTTCTTAATGC
>NW_008587385.1:0-19166 GCF_000691845.1 Merops nubicus | reverse complement strand
CAACTTGTTGTCCACCAGGACTCCAAGGTCCCTGTCCACAGAGCTGCTCTCTAGCAGATCACCTCCTAACCTGTACTGGTGCACTGTATTACTCCTGCCCAGGTGCAGGACTCTGCACTTCTTCTTGTTGAACCTCATGAGGTTCCTCTTGGCCCACCTCTCCAGTCTGTCCAAATCATGCTGAATGGCTGCACAGCCTTCAGGTGTACCAGCCAAACCTCCCAGCTTCGTGTCATCAGCAGACTTGCTGAGCAGACACTCTGTACCATCATCCAGGTCATTACTAAAGATGTTGAACAGGACTGGACCCAGCACTGATCCCTGGGGAACTCCACTAGTTCCAGGTCTCCAGCTGGACTTGGCACAACTGATCACCACTCTTTGGGCTCTATTCCTTAGCCAATCCTCAGCCCATCTCACTGCCTGTTCCCCTACCTCATTTTCTGAGCTTGCTCAGGAGGATGTTAAATTCCTTGCTAAGGTCAAGGTAGACTACATCAGCTGGTCTCCCTGCATCTACTCATTCAGTCACATCGTATAATGCCATCAGATTAGTCAAGCATGATTTCCTCTTGCTAAATTCATCCTGACTGGTCCTGAGAACCTTCTTCTCCTCCATGTGCACAGAGCTGACCTCCAGAATGAGCTGTTCCATCCTTTTTCCAGGGATGGAGGTGAGGCTGACTGGTCTGTAGTTTCCTGGATCTTCCTTTTTGACCTTTTTGAAGGCTGGAGTGACATTGGCTTTCCTCCAGTCTTCAGGCACCTCTCCTGCTTGCCACAGTCTAGCAAAAATGATGGAGAGGGGTAGAGAGACAACATCAGCCAGCTCTCTCACTACTCTTGAGTGCATCTCACCAGGGCCCATACACCTGTGTATATTCAATTTCAGTAACTGATCACTAACCCAGTCTCCATTGACTAGCAGAGAGTCTTCGCTCCTTCAGGCTGTCTCTCCTACATCTAGGGTCTGGAGGTCACAAGGGCTGGCCTCAGGATCAAAGACCAAAGCAAAGAAGGCATCCAGCAGCTCTGCCTTCTCTGCATCCTCAGTTTTCAGGGCTGCCACCCTCATTCAGCAGTGGGCCCACACTTCCCCTGTTGTTCCTTCCCTACTCCTGCTGGACACTACTTTTGATCCAGGCCAGGATGCCATTGGCCTTCTTGGCCACCTGGGCACACTGCTGGCTCATGTTCAGCCAGCTGCCCACCAGCACCCCCAGGTCCTTTTCTGCCTGGAAGCTTTCCAGCCATTCTTCCCCAAGCCTGTAGCTTTCCCTGGCGTTGTTGTGACCCAGGTGCAGGACCCTTCACTTGGCCTTGTTAAACCTCATACAACTGACCTCTTCCCATTGCTCCAGCCTGTCCAGATCCCTCTGCAGAGCCCTCCTACCCTCGAGCAGGTCAACTCTCCTGCTCAATTCCTTGTCATCTTCAAACTTACAGATGACATACCCACCAATTCCACTCCTACAGAATTGACCTATCCATGAGAAGAACCTACTTCTTGGAAAATTGTAGACATTCCAGTTTTTGCAACACAAGGTAAAAGAGCTCATAAGCAAAAGCTTCTTCTACCATAGTTCTGCACTGACCCTTCTACATATCAGGCTGCTGGACTCCCACAAATAGGCTGCACAGAAATCAAACAAACAAGAACTGACACCTCCCTCACACTGAATAGGCAGAAATCCAGTTGACAAGAGAACATATAAATAATAAAAAATGTCATCATAGTGAACAGAAGATCCAATTTATTTTATCAGTACTCCAACATTTCCCAAGTTCTGAGAGTTTTCTTTTGGAAGCTTTGTAACTTATTTTAATATGTACTATGCATTTGCCAAGCACCCTTTTTTAAAATGAAGGAATAAAAATTCTGTCACATGGAATATTACTGATAGTGAAAAGCTGCATATTTGCCATAGTGGTTGTGCCACATGGAGAGTGACAACTTCAACCTGAGACCACAAAACAAACAGATATAAATTGTCTCTGGGCAACAAGAGCAGGCCTTAGGGCTTCACTCCATAAATACTCCCAGCTATGCTGATGCAACTGTTGGCAGGCATGCATGGGGGAACAACGCTCAAACACCGGGGTTTTTCTTCATTTAAAAAGCCCCAAAACAAAACCCAAAAAAACAACCACCTTGTGAGCACAGTCTATTTCATTAATAAAGTCCATACAGATTAAAGTAATTAGACTTCAGTGGAGGATAAGGGAGGAATGAACATCTGTTTTCATATACGAAACATTAAAAGAGGTTTGCGTCAGTCCTGCCACCGTGTAGTTCTGTTCCCCTGGTCTCAGGTCAACACGTGACCTCCTCACTGGGAATGCAAAAGGTTAAGTGACTGAAAGATGCAAGAGTCCAAACATCACATTTATTCCCAACTATTTTGTTGTTATTTTGACAGTAATGTTATTTTTAATGGACTGCAGGTTCACAACCAGAACCTCTTTACTAACTTTTTGAGGACTGTATTTGCATGCAGTGCTTTCTTAACATTTTGATGAAAACACTTGTGCTTGGGGCAAATTCCAATAAACTAATAACCAGATACAATTCCAAAAGCAATCATTGCAAATTTCTGACAGGTACTGGAAAGTCAGAATGGCTGTCCTATTTCAATCAACCCTCAACTGCAGATAGGTTTCTTTCTCCTTACCACCTTCTGAGATGGAGAAATACCTTCTCCATGGAATCCTGGAAAATATCCTTGAGATATTTCTAATTCCACATGCTTTCCCATTCTAACGCAAATTTAAGTTGCCTTTCCTAATTTTTTATTTTTTTATTTGCAGTATCCCAACAGTATAAAATTAACACTTGAATAATATTTTTAGGATGGATTTGTTAGTCACAAACTGCTTGTTCCAACAATATTATAGGTGACATTAAGTTGCAAAATTTCCTTTCAAATCATATATAAGACTTTTTCATTTAGTTGGTTTTTAACAGCAAAATTCCTGACTAAGCTGTATTTCAAAAGATATTTGAAATACTGGAAAGAATTCTGGAAAGTGGAAAAAAAAAAACAACTTAGAAAGTTTGTTGTTTCCATCTGTTTGTTCAGCCCTGGGTAGAGTAAATCAGACCAGCTCCTATGCTGATGTCTGGCAATCAATACATGGTATTTAAGTCTGTACAATTTTTTTGGCACTTTGTCACTTTACTGGCTATATTTAAAAAAACAAGCCACCAAACAGTAATCAAAGTATTATAAATACTGAAACACACAACTGGAGACAGCTTCCACATCCTTTTCATATACTTTAGGTATCTCCAGAAAGAAGCAAATGTATCAAAGTCTCACAAACTGGTTTATTCTACTTGTCACTCCCAGTTGTGCTGAGCTCACTCTAACCAGCTCTCTTACTATTCACCAATGAAAGATCAATTCTCATTCTGAAGAAGTCAAAAAAAAAATAAAAACCACACCCATGAAAATCCTTGACAGAATTACTTGAGTTTTACTTTTAAAATTCCTTTTCAGCAAAAAAATGTATAATCCTCATATAAGAGTGTTACCATTCCAGAGTGAAAGAAAATTTCCCAACAAATGAAAACATTCTCTTAGATTCCTCCTTTTCCCCCTCCTGTTTAAAAACAACTAATTCTCAAGGCTTCTTAGTGTCAAATAGATAGTATGAATGCTTACACTACAAAATGTTCTGCTATAATATTTTAAGTGCTCTTCGTTTACTCAAAAAAATTAAAAGATATTTATTAAAAATATGTTCAAACTTGAATTTAAAGCACTCAGGAATTGGACAAATTTTAATCAGAAAGAAAAACTTAATAAACATTTCTGAGACTCAGCATACTCAGTCCCACAATTTCCCTGTAGCAGTGTACACACTGAGAATGAAAAATAAGGATGTAAATTTATGAGTAAGTCTACTAATACAATGAGATACTCATTATTTTAAATTACAACATGCAATAACATTTACAAAACACCCTGCAAATCTCTTTTCCAGCTTCTCCATAGTAAAAGTGAAACAAATAAGCTCTGCTTTAAGATTTAGTTACTACAAATATGTATATATTATTGGTTCAGTTTTAATACACTAAAGAGGTCAGTTGCAACATAAAAAGTAACAAAAAGACTAAGTGAACAACAAAGAAACAACACCTACATATTATATTGGTTGAAGGTATTTTTTATCAATTCTTTCTGTAGGGGAGATTTTCAGAAATCATTCCAAATGCCTAACATGATTTATTAGGGGTCAAACTACTTCAAAAGTAACACAAGAATTTCTTCATTTCATGTCTTTGTGTATTATTTACCTATTTTGTTTTCTACACTGACACCACCAATTTACCACTGCAACACAGAGCCATTGTCTGGGACAGATCAGAAAGGAATGCAAAATATCGTGTAGTGGACTTAATGAGAACTCCATTTTCCAGCAACAATACCACTTATAGCCATCTACAGAACAGTCCATACCAACAAGTGAGATAAACAGGACACACGAACTCTCCACAGAAGATAAAATGCTCAGATTAATTTCTGAACTTGAACAGATTCCTAAAGAAACCTGCATGATTCTAGGGGAAAATACCAGCTAATCTCTTGATTTATCTGTAAAATTTCTTGGGAATGGTTCCACCTGTTTGGATATCTAGAAAGATGCTGTGTTCCATGGAAATTTCAAAGTAAGAAGGGGAAAAAATATTTTAGAAGCTTTAGTAGCTTCTGTGGGCATAAATCAGTTTTAATTTAGAAGCAACAAAATGAATCCCAGTCCTTGCCATGCTAACGTAGCACATTCCACATGGCCTTGCTTTGGATTTCAGAACCACATGAAGTACTGCCATGTTTCCATGGGCTATTTTGGCAACAGAAAGCAGACAGATCTTCAAATTATCCAAAAGGAAGTTTTCAAGAATTTGACCCTGAGAAAGAGACGGACAAAAAGATGCAAGATTGAGAGCAGGCAAAATTTTTTATTCCTATGATAAAACTCAAGAATTTAGCTGCCAGTCAGCTACTGAAAACAGTCTGGGAAATAGTCTTACTAAACCTTTGGATTAATGAACAGTTTAAAGTGCACAGTCTAAACAACATTTAAGTATTTCCACATCAAAAGTTAGATTTTTTTTAAATAGCGAGTGAATGCACTTCCATCCAGACACTTTTGAGGCAAATCTGTAAAAAAAAAAGAAATTAAGGTCCTTTGAGTACAAATTTGCAGTAGATAAAACCTTAAATAAAAATACAGCCATTACTGGGCGCCTGCTTTAATTAAAAGTTCATTTGACCAATTTCATCAGACTACTTCTGCAGTTGGGCCTCTCAAGATGCAGCTTAATTAGATCTCACAAAATACTCACTCTGGCCACAAACAACGAAAGAAATGTTACTGTTTCTGCAGCATAACTTTGGGTCATCTGCCCAGACACACCATGAGATTAAAAAAAAACCAACATAATAATCTTAGAATCACAGAATGGTTTAGGTTGGAAGGGGCCTTAAAGTTCATCTAGTCCCAACCATCCTGCCACAGGCAGGGACACCTCCCACTAAACCCCATTGCTCAAAGCCCCACCCAACCTGGTCTTGAACACATCCAGTGTTAGGTATCTACAACCTCCTTGGGCAACTTGTTCCAGTGTCTCATCAGCCTCACGGTGAAGAACTTCTTCCTTATATTTAATCTAGACCTACTCTCTTCCAGTTTGAACCCATTACCCCTCATCTTATCATGATAAGCCTTCTGCCAGCTCTAATATTGTAGACAGAATTGTCCTTATACATGAACAACAGATAAATCTAATAATCAAATTCTTGGGCACAAGTTTCAGGTAGAACAGTAAATACAGTCATTGTCCTCTAGAGTCTCATTTGGTTTACTATAAATGATTAAGTGTGTGCTGAGAGAGCAGAAAGATTTTTCTCATTAACTGTCATCTCTGGGGGGATGGGAGGGGAGAACCCACCACACACACACCTCAGAAAAAAAAAGGAAAGAAAAAAACACCAAAACAAAGGACTTTCAAACATTTCTAGAAGTGCATACTATGAAAGGGTGCAAACAGTGACAGTGGAACCTGGTCCATGCACCTGAATTCCCACCCACCTCTCCTGGAGATTCAGCCATCTACATCAGTGCATGCAGCCAAATGAGAAGGTATGCAAATGTTCAGCTTTTACTGTGTAAGTAGTAATTGCACAATTACATAATAGTAGGTCAACAGCTTTGGAAATTAAGAAGAAAATTCTTTTAAAAACTCCACTTTCAGAGAAAACAACTCCATTCATGTGGAAGCATGAACATAATGAACTCCCAAATGCTTCAGCGATATAGTCATGAATAAACTCATGAGGGCTGAATAAGCACTTACACAAATGCACTTAGAGAGTTCATAAAATAGCAGGCCACACCAGATTAAAAAACCCACAGGATGAAAACACTCCAAAGCTGTGTCTCATATCTTTAAAGCCAAATGGCAGAATAGGAAAAGCTGGCACATTCTGAAGGGAGGTTTTTCAAAAGCAACGAAAAACAACACAGAGATCACACCAACTCATTGACTAGCACTCCTAAACAGCTGCATACTAATGTCCTTGCATACATTAGAAAGTATTACAGAACACTTTGAAATGAACAGACAACTTGAATCTTGGCAAACTAACTGATAGCATATAGTACTTATAACTTCATAGTGGTAAGTAGCTAAACGTGCTCGTTATTGCTGACAGTTAACTGCCCAAGAACACACATGCCAAACAAGCAAACGAGAAAAATGTTGACTTGAAGTTATAACCCTTTCATTAAAAACCACAACAAAAAAAAGTGAGAGGTACCGAAACTTTTAATGGTTGTCCTATTGCATTCTTAGGTTCATATTAAAAAAAAAACCAACCTGCAAGAGAGCTCAAAGGGTCACCCGGCCAGCTCCTTCCCCGAGCCCAGATCAGCTGCGCTTCCCTCCTTCCTGACACAAGTTGTCTAAACTGGACCTTACAGTGCCAGCCAGCAGCCTGTGAGGGATTTCCAGGCAGCTGATCCCAGAGTTTCTGTATGATTGTGCTTGAAAAAAAAATTGTTGGTTTGATTTTAATGAAGTTCATCCTGCCTGGCTCTGAAGTTCCACGACTCTACAAAAACTTCTTGCACAGCCGAAAGCAGTTACATCTACCTTTAGTAACCTCCTCTTCAGATTAAACTAATTAGTCCTTTTATTCCCCCTTCCAAGTCAGGTTTTCCAAGACTTAGGTCTACATGAAAATTTAATACCATATAAAATTTAAAATAATACAATTTAGAGTAATTTTCTATCTTGGTATGTGCAATGAAATTCAGAGCAAAATGGAGTACCATGAAACAAAAAATAAAATTTTGAAAGAATCCTAGAACAACCCCAATCCAAGGAAACATATTTAAAGACAAATGTGAGACATTAAATGGTTCCTTTGGTTCCAGTATTTTAGCCAACCTCAACATCATCACAGGTGAAATAATACATCACTATTTTATCAGTAGCTTTTCGTGATAAAACCATGAGCAAAGTGACAAGCCAGATGCTTTTTCTCATGCAGCTACCACACTGTCAAGCACCTTCTCACTTTTCATTGCTCACCTTCCCCTCTCCTGAAGCATTCATATTGACAGAAAACAACCATCAACAGTTTGTCAGAGGTGACCAGCTGCACATTTCATGTCTGGTGTGGAGCTCACACACCCCTCTCATTAGCCATACTAGTCTATGTGACTTCACAGAAGGGATATTTCTTCAGTTACGGATTCATTTCCTTAATTTTGTCTCAACATTAAACATGCTATTTGACAAAAGCAGCCAAATAAAGCCAAAAGCAACTGCTGGTTTTGTGGTTGAGTTTTTTGTTATTGTTGGGTTTTTTCTTTGTTTGGGTTTTTTTTAAGATAATACTTTTACTAATCCATCATACAGAAATAGAAAAAGCTATAAAGCTTCTTCAAAGCAAAAGTGAAAACTTTTTTTGGTAGATCATTTCTCAATCTCAGGTCATCAAAACTGAAAATCTGGTCTCTAAATAATGGGTCTAATTATTGCCTCTTCTAGCTGAGAAAAGGACTTTATATCAGCCATACAATTTCACTAAGAACAACCTGCTTCAACACCTCAACTGATTTCCCACAAACATTCAGCCCTATATTTTTTGTACACTAACAGGCAACACCAGAAAACACATTAGAAGGCAAAGTGCCCAAGTTATTTCTGGCTGTTTTAAAGAATAAGATCTAGTAAAATTAAACTGAGAAGGAATACAAACAAATCCTAAAAGCATTACCTTCATCTCACCCTAGTGATTGTTTGGCCATACCATGACCTACAACAAATTTCTAGATCACCAAAGTTATCCTCAACTGATCCCAAAGGAAGTAGAAAGAAACACTGTTCAGCCTCAAGAGGAAGAAGCCATTAGAGCACCAGTGACACGTTTTGATACCAAACAGATGTTAACAATGTTCTCCGTTGTTTGGCAGTGTTTTACTGTGCTGTAAAACCAACCACCTAAGATGTTAAGACAGTTGTGGCAGTTACTGCCTCACCTTCCAGGTCTGCGTCATCTTTGGCGTTCATCAACCATAATCCAAATCCATTAAAACCATACAAAACTATACAGAAAGCTAGAAATGCAGTGTAAATTTAACTAACAAGTTAGCCTATGACTTGATCAGCATCAGATACAACAGTTTTATATGACAAATTGAATACAAAACAAAAAATCTTATACAATATTTAAATCACCTACTTTCTTATTGCTGTATTTCATATGGAGATCTATATTTCATAAAAAGGAACCACTTCAGCCAGGAGCTCTGAGCCCTTTCCAGCCTCAGTCTTTTGGAATAGCTAAGAGTTCACCTAATTTTTTTTTTCAGTGACCAAAGAACCTAAGGATCTCCAGCACTAATTCCTCAGCATTTTCCCCGCAGCAGCATCCATCTGTCTGAAGTGCATGCCCACAACCAACCACCTTCTTCAATTTGATCTGGAATTAGAACTAAATATAATGGTTGTTTCAATCTTATAAAATCAAGTATGAACTTGATCCTCTAAAAACATATGGGGGAGGGAACCAATTCCTTTTTTTGTCCTCCTCCTGTTTTAGAGCTCACCCAAACACTTCAAAAGTTAAGCTGCTTAATAATTGGAATATCATAGTGTCATTCTTAGCACAACCCAAATGGATGCGATGACCCACAAGGAATATTGTCTACCTTTGAAGCATGGAGAATTGAAAAAGGACAGCATTGCTTTTTTCTTTATTCTGCTTTTACATGTGAAGTCTATTCTGGGGTTAACAAAGTTGACTAAGTTCAGCTTTCTTCCTATTCCCTTTCCTTCCCCCCTCCTCCCCCACTATAATTAAGAACATTAAAAAATAACTTTGGGTCAACACCACATTTTCTCTTTAACACTAAGTTGTGAGACGTCATAACATCTCATATTAAGCACAACTGTGTCCACAATGCTTTATTACATTATTGATCTTCTAACACATACATCTCCAAACAATCTATATCAGGAAATCTTTCTTTATAAGCCTGTGTTTAGGAAGTAAAAATAAGGGAATACAAATTATTAGTAGTTTATTTCAAATCTTGCAATCGTAAATCCTCAGTTAAAAAGAACAGTAAAAGGGAGTCATACCTAGTTTGACAAATAGCAGCCACAAAAATAAGATGGCATTTTCACACTCCCTCCTAATCTAAGTAACTCTATCATATCCCCCCAGATAAGGGGCTCGCAAATATCAAAGTGCCATCGTTAACTAGAGAAAAACCACGCAAAGAACAAACAGGGAAGACTTCTCACTGAGGAGATGCTGCAGTCACTCTCACTATTCAAATGCCCAATTGTATTCCCAGGCACAGATGGTGAATTTTCAGCTCCACCTGAATATATCTTAGGTCTTAGCAAGCAATCCATCCACACACCACACGGAAGGGAGAAGATCAAGACCATGAAGTTTAGACCTCTAGCACTAAAAGCAGTTGGTGAAAAGACACCAGATATTTTCTGTAGAGATGGGGAAGAATCACACAGATCACCAGGTGACTACACAACTTACTGTAGGACACTTTGCTCTGAAGAAGCAGAAAGATCCATTGAAACATTCTCCTTAAGCCTCTGCAGGGTACACAGACACTGATGAGGCTGAATCTTCTCTCTTACCATTATGACAAAAAGAAAGGTAGAAATTTTTGAGACTAGAGCACATCATAACCTCACCTACACTCTTTCAGTCCATCATAGCCCAGGAAAGAGCCTCTCACTACCTATCAGCTCAGCATATCCACCACACATTTGCTGTACTTCCAAGCAAGTGTCACTATAGTTCATCTGCATCCCACATCAGGCTTGCTGGGAACTTTCTGTTAATTGTCACAGTTAATTAACTACTGCTTGTGTGACTCCATCTTCTGTTTCCCATTTCATATTCTGACAGACTCTTCAGGGATATACTTTTTTTTTTCAGCTCGACATGAGGTCCAGTGGAACAGAAAACTGCTCTGTAACTTGGCTTAATAGGGCACTATAACCAAGCTAGATACACACTCTGGACAGATGGATCTCACACAGGATTTAGCCCACATTTCTGAAAACAGAAAACTCAAGACCCTTTTTGGACTGTACCAAGACCTCTGAAAACTCAAACAATGGAAGCTTTTGGCCTGTCAGTTCAAATTCCAGATTCTTGCTGGATCTAGGTTTTGCAGCTGGCAATATGACAAATTCTTTTCCCACACAAGAACTATAGCAGACATTCCCCCTGATGCTTACTTTGCACAACCTTCCTAATTACTCCAGAGTCAATGCTGAAGGGGGAAGCCTTCATCACAAACCCTGTTCTGGGACATTCAACTGCCAATCACCATGGCACATTTGTTTTTGACCATGTGAAATGTTTTAGGTTGAATCTAATGTTATTTCTTTTGGTAGCAAGACTGACGAGGGGCAGTATGTTTGTTTATACTGCTGCCAAGCTGCACCCATAAGGCTTAAGGGATACACAGCATCTGACAAGAAAATATTGCTGAAAACCACCTTCTTTGATGCAAGACTTATTTGTTAAAACCCCATATACTACTACTTTGGTGTATATACCAGTTTCACTACTCATAATGGCTTCATGAAAGAACTATATTCTTCCTCAGAGAATCAGCACACACATTAAAAGACAATTTCTTTCTTACTGTATAGTGATGGTTAATGTGCTAACATTTTCTTTCATTTAACATTTAAATTGAATTTAGTTTAAATTTAATCTTGAGTTAGCTATCCTATCCAGAGGTATGTATCCAGAAGCTGAACAACTAACAAGAACGGAATGCTGAATTACCATCTAGTGCCTTATCCCACACTTCTTAAAAGATCTTTCTTCATTGTCAGTCTTGACATCAATGTGAACAGCAATTTCAAAAATACCGAGACAGGCTGCAAACTGTGTAAAACTTTCACGGCAGCCAAACTAAATGCAGCCATTAGTAGAAAGAAAAAAATAAATTATTTTGACAAGTAGCTGGGCATAGCATTATTTCTGAATTAAAATTTTACCTCAATCCCAAACTGGTAAAATATAGAACATTACTGCTATCAAAGTGCACCTAGTTTAAGCCAGAACTTTACAAATACCTCTTAAAAAGTCATATTAAAATTATCTGATCTGTATAACATCTACTGTTGACATCATGTCTTTTATTTCAAGGCACATGCAAAGACTGATAATATCAAAAATGCTAATTTAAGAGAGAAAAACATATCACCAGACAGGTTCCTTACTGAAGGCTAACTTCTCAAGATGATAGGACAACTCAACATCTGCACTGCATGTTTTTAGCCACTTTGCAGTTAACGTGTTGCTCTGGATGTTTTAATTCCATATTCAATGGTTACTATTTGCAGTGATACTGACTGTCATTTTTAATTAGCAGTGGGTAGCAGCCTACTACACTTATAATAAACAACCATTGTTTAACCATTGCTCAAAAAAAGTCTTTATAGCAACTTAGGTATACGTTGGCTTTTTGGACTTCAACACATGCACACGATAACTTATTCCACAACTCCCCAAGTGTGATTACTGCCAACTATTTTATACCAATTATGAATCTAGGAAAGAATGATGAAACTACAGTGGGCATACCCTAAAAAAATAACGTTTGCACTTCTAAAAGAGCCTCCCATGAACACATTAACAAAGATGGTAAGTGGTGTCGTTACCGACACCCGATCCCCGGGATCTCTGCCACCCAACCTCTGCCGTTGGGTACCATCACAGACACAGGCTTCAATATGAAGGATGTTGCAAATGGCGTTTATTGCGCAGCTGCAATTGCTTATATAGCACAAGCCACACCCACAAGGCCCCTCGTGGGCAGTCTGAGCTTTCCGTTACATCGCGAGATTTTCCACACGCCGATCCCTGCCTAGGGCGGGCTCTGCTCACCACAACAAAGTGGTAACTTATTTTAGTAATTAAAGTTTAAAGCCAAATGATGAATGTAAGACAACACCTTTCAGGATATAAAGCTATCTGAGCCTGAACACTATGGTTAAGAATCTACACAAAACCTCTTACTTTGTCTTACACAAAGCTATTAAATGTATCCTGAAGGAGAGGTACTCTAAGGAAGAGTTGAAAAATGGACACTGGATATTAAACAAGTTATTGTTCCATATCCAGATCATTTCTTCCCAGAGATTAATTTCCAACCAGTCCCAAAACATACAGCAAAATTTATAGCACAGTGCTCTGCACACATGAACCTTGCCTTTCAGGTGTCATAATATCATTGCCTCGTCTCAAAACACTAGAACAGATTTTGGACTCTAACTCCATTTATATAATTTGAGGATCTCCAGCTGACACTGGAGAACTGATTCATTCTGATTTATCAGTATGATAAAGATGGAAAAATGCCTACAAAACAGCTAGCAAAAAGTTGTTTCTTGAGATGGAAGCAAACATGAACACACTAAGGAACTTTAAACACTGTACTCAATTTTCTTCAGAACATGCTGCCCATACGCCAGGACAAGGGTCAATTTAGCGTTTTATTCTATATAACTCTGCAACCAGAAAACACTCACTTGTATCTTCAGGCTTGCTAACGTACTATCCATGTCTCCCAAGATGGATCTGGACAACCCCAATGCATGAAGCACCTCAAGACCAGACTGCTGTGCTTTTCATTACTCAATTCAGACATCCTTCCATCTAGAAACACATCCAAAGGAACATAAATTCTTACTGGTATTTCTGGGAAACTTGTGACGAGCAGACAAAGCTATCATCAGTGGGCTCTAAATCAGGTGAAAAAAAAAAAACTATATACATACATTTAGAACACTATCAATCATAAACACTGAAAAACTGAGGAACGGAGGTAAGGATGTCGCCAAATACGGACATTGAAGTGCGTAAAATCTGCCATACTTACCTATTTATTAATTTTGCTGTACAATGACTACCAGAAACTTTAAACTACCTGTTCTTACAACTTGTGCACTTTACTGCTAGCTTCTTGTCCTCTACAGGTTTATGCTGCTTCCCCCCAGTCAGAGCCAGGAGTAGGCAACCTTTTCTGAACAAGTTTTTAGCACTTCCACAGGTTAAGTCCACCCTTACCTGTTTAAGTTAAAAGCAATGTGAACTAGATTGAATCAAGTCTTATTCAAAGTAAACGTCAATAAGGCCTGTAAACCTTGATACACAATCAGGATGAAAGAGGGTATATTTTGATACAGTCACAACAGGATCAGAAAAGGTGAATTTTGAACGGCCCCTACAGCGGCAAATCCACCACCTTAGTTTTGACATCTTCACCAGTGTAACAACATAGAGCTGAAAGCATTACAGTATATCTAAATAGATTAAAGGATTTTATCTTTATTTTCTATGGTGCAATGACTCTATCACAATCTTTACTTTCTTCCAGCTGACTTCCCAAGAGGTAAAAAACTGCCAAATCAATTTCCTGTCCCACAGTTACTGAGTAGAATGGGAAATGGTAATTTTTTTCTCCAGAGAATCTTTCCCACATACTTTGACCCTAAGAGTAATCAGGATCATTTCTTTCATTTCAGTGCCATCATATGAGGAAACACATCAACCCCTGCACAGCAACGCAAGTGTGACAGATCTCTTCGACTGTGTCTCTCAGTCCAAACTCCACTGGTCACCTTCTCTCTCAGTTCACATTGAAGGATATCATGGATTTGTGTTTTTTTTTTTTTTTTTTTTGTATGTATTTGTACCAGAGTGCCTGAGGAATGATACACTAACTGCATTAGATCAAATTCATATCACTTACACGACAGAGTCAGAGTGACTGTGACACTGATATCACTCCCTCGCTGCAGAAACGGATGGTTAAAGAAGAGTAGATATTCAAAAAAAGATACTATGCCTAAAAGTACTTAGAATAATATATTCTTTAAATACTACCTTCTATCTAAACTTGCCTGTCACAGTGCAGCATAAACAAAGCACCAAAAAAGAGGGTGTGCACGTACATCTTACAGCTGAAGAGGAGATAGAAGAAAGCGTCATGCCACACTCCTCCCGCACTTGTATTGGGAAGCAAAGCAGGAAAGTGATAACAGAGCTACAAAAAAAGGGCATGCAAAACCTTTCAAACTGCCATTATTTCCTTGGAAAATGCAAGGAGGATACTCCAATTTGCACAAGCATTACCAGTTCACACCATTATTGCTGGTTAACTTTCCTCTACAAAACCCAAGCACAATTATCTGAGAAAGGTAGAGAAATACTTTAATACTGCACAAGTTTCACTGATTTCCACAGAAACTCCACCTCATCTTCACTGTTTGAAAGGGAAACTATCATGTAGTGGGTGCTCTAAGACCTACCAAGCTACCAAATGACAAAATTTACTGGGTAGAGCATGCACTCCATTTCTCAATGCTAAAAGAATCCTCCACTTGTACACATTTCTTACTGAGAAATATAAACAGAAGCTGTTTGGATACAAAAACTTTTATTTATCCTATTATTTATGTGCTAAGACATATTCCAGGCACCACATAGACAGAAAATACCGTAGTATAAACTCATTTGACAAACTAAGCCATATTAGCTTGTTCTCTAGAAGAAGAAAAATATTCCTGTCAAATGGAAAACTTTTGGAAAAATGTGCTTTTAAGAGTCTGAAGTTTTTTTATAATAAAATCTCATTCTTTGAAGAACAAAATAGAAGTATATCATTAAAAGTTTTTGGGCTGTTTCAACTATATACAAGAATAGAAAAATTGCAAATGGCCATTTTCAGCAACAAAATACCGATTCTACTACCTGCAAAGACAAAGATACAATCAGATAATTGAAGCAGGGTAACACATGAAGGAAACTGTGGAAATCTAAGATGTAATTTGTACTTTAGGATTTCCTAAACTTTACCTTTACTGTCCAACTTAATATTTAACTGCTTCTCTCTGGCAATGGATTAAACTGATCAGTCCTTGGCCAGTCAGAAATGATAAAAGCCTTATTGTGAAGTGCGATGAATACACCTGTACAGGCTGACAGTCCACCCTAATTCTTCCTAAACTTTGTTTCACACTTTTTCAGCCTTGAGCTCTCCCACCATTACACCTGAAGAATAGCTATGATTCAAACAGCTTCCTACAATGTGCAAATGGAGCGAGCGTCATCTCTCAGTGGTCTTAGAACACTTCAAACTTTGCATTGCATTGGAGAATTTCCATGACCACTCCAAAAAAAACCAGTCCACCCAACACCAAGGTAAAGACTAATCTGTAATCCTGAGAACCCTTTTTCTCTTCAGTAGTCCCAGTGCCTGACGTGAAACTACTCAGTTGCTGGAGACTGAGAACAAGCACACCTGTTTGCACTGGAACTCTCCATCTTACAGTTCTTGGCTTCACAATCTACAAAGCCAATGGAGAAGGCCAGAGGTTCTCTGACACTGGTGTAAACACTCTCACTTGGGATAAACTCAGTTCTTTTTTTCAAGGTCCTAAGGAGCTGCTAAAACCACTTCTGGCTGAATCCCAACAGAACAACTGAACAAGTCAATGAAAGCCCAACTTTAGTTCAAAATATTAAAACAGTTTGATTACTCAGTATCACCAGCCAGCCAATATTCAGTTACCTAAAAAACTTCTAAATTAGCAGCAACAGTCTGGAAATACCTTAACAGTACTATCCCTGAGCTTTAGAAAGGAAAAAGCACTTTAGAAAGGAGTTATCATACCCCTTCCATAGATGGAAAACAGAAACAAAGGTGAATTGACTTTCCCTAACCCAATAGCAGAGCAAGTAAAACACTGCTTGGTCTGATTCCACTATTCCTATGCATTAGGTTGTACAGCATCCTGTGCCCAAAATATCAGGTATATAGCTCCTAAATATAGTGCATCCTAATAAAGGAAGATGATAAAAACAATTTCAAAATACATTGACCAGTGAAATGAATTGTCACGCATCAATGCCTATGTCTGAATCTTGCTCTAGTTTACAGAAGCTTTCTGTTTCCATCTAAACCAGCAATCGTTATATAAATAAAATTTTTCATCTGAAATAATCACCCTTTATTAATGCAGTAGCAATGTACCATTCCATACAAATGTCAACACCAACAATAGGAAAAAATGCAAAATATTGTCCACTATCAGACTTAATGGAATTCCTTTTCCTCCTCCTCCTCCCTATTAGGGTTGAACGCAATTAGTGAGTTTTTAATACTTTTCAAGAAACGACAACTTAAAGCCAAAAACCAGTAAATATCGAGTTGATAATTTCTATCACGGAAACAATTTGTAACAGATGTGAATTACATTGCTGCTGGGTGTATTATTTACTATTTTGCCTTAAGTCCAAAAGAGTACGTTCCATTCACAGATTCAACCCACACTGCTGCACCGTAGTCTGCTGGGCAGGTAGCTGATAACGCACTCTTGGAACACTTCAGAAAGGAAAGTGTGTGATTACAACCCACAAAAAGGTAAAAGTGTTTCCTAGGAAATCCATAAACAGCCTAAAAACTTCACACCAAGCATCTAGACTGTGCTGAACTAACAATTCCCCAGTGGACTCATAAGTTTCTCAATCACTAGACTGGGCAGGGAAGCAGGAAAACCAAAAAAAATTTAGATCTTTTATTAATGCTTCTAATAAATTGCCAAAACCCCCAAACCTTTTACTAGAAATCTGGAGATGCCTCATATCCCCAAGGGGTCTCTGCACTGTCATAGTGAATTTCACTGTGATAGGGAAGTGGTCCCTCTATACTGGAAAATAAACCAGACTTCTCCCCTTTCTGTTTCCTAAGTATTCTATTGAGCTAATCACTAATTAGTACCTCTGGTGATTCTCTCCAAACACATGACTTCTATGTGCAAGCACAACAATCCTTCCCATACCCCTCTGAGGTGCTCAGCATAACCTGAAGTTCCTCCCTGAAGAACTCAGGGTAACGCTGAACCCTCTCAACTAAAGGAAAACCAGAAACATGGTCAAAGTCTCTCCAGCTGCATTTCAAACTCCCCCAATATTTAACAGCTAGAACATCAAGCTCTTGATTTTATTTTCCACTTCATATGACCACCATTTTTGAATTTTTAAAAATAAATCCTAAATACATATAATATGTAGGTTTAAAAATAGGAATGCTATGCAATCCAAATAGATCAATAACAGTTAATTCTGCAAGAACCTAAAATGAGTTAATTCACAATACCACACTTTATTTGATTTTATGCTATCACTCAGTAATGTAAAAACCTATGCTAGTTTTGTTGGAGTAGGAGGATTATTTTAATATGGAAAGGATTGGTTTCATTCCTGTATGCATGAGCTGCTGCTGATATTCCCAACCAGAAAGACTTTATCCAGAATTATCGTCAATATATATTACAAGAGAGTGTTTACTTCCTCCCTGCCTGTGTTCTAAAAGCCTCCTCAGTGTTAATTCCCAGAGCAAGGCTACAGGTTTCCTGCTCAAAATTTCTCTTCAGATTTTCTAATCCTTTTCTCCTTAATCTCCATTATACAGAAAGAAATCCACATATGCATGGTCTGTGAGAAGCTAAGTAACTTTACCTCTCACCATAGTTACCACATCTGATTTAACCACTGGCTGTGGACATTGAATCATTGTCCTTTGAGATTTCAGATTTTGTGTATGCCTCGATACGTTCAACAAGCATAAAATCCTAAAACCAGACTGATTTTAATATCATTACTAGACAATAACATCTCAATTTACGTGACCGTAAGATAACATACCATCCGCCTTTGCTATTTCTATGCTGCATGTGTTGTTTTCCAGGAGCTCAGAAGCTAAAACGTTTAAATGTGTTATTCTGACTGTTATTAAAAAGATTTTCTGTCCAATTCAATTCTTTGAATGATTCTGAAACAATTTCACGTTCAGATTTTCATTAGTGCGCTCAACTATTCTATTAGACTTTTTTGTTTCTCATGGTAACCAATTTTATTTGACTTAGCAGAAGCTGTTCAAATATTTAAAGGCACTCCGAGATGGCAGGAGTTTATCTAGGAGCATACATGTTGTGTCACAGATATTCCTTTCCTTGCTCTCACTCGCTTTTTTTTTTCCCCATCCTTTTTTTTTTTTTTTTTCCTTCCCAAAAACAGTAGCAAACAAATGAGATCTCGGGTAGCCACATTGTACCGGGAACGTGCTCGCTTCATCTGTTTATGTTAATATTCAAGTTACAATGGCCACGTTTCGAAATTACAAGCTCGGTAGTTAAAACAGATGCTTCTTACGTTCCTTCATGTGCACCGGATCCCTTTGCCAGTATCGCCAGGCGCAACGCAAGAACTAAAGTATAAACATCTGCAACACCTCTCCGTTTTGTTAACATTCTTTCACACGTTTTCTTGCTAACTCCAAAAAGGCTCAACGCTGTAAAAAAAGCCAAAGCACTGAAACTGGAAACATCTGCGAGACAGCTAGGGAGAACGGAATGAAACATGAATAAACAAAAACATGGCGAAAGTGGCCTGGGGTTGTTACACCGTCAGATCATTTTTCCAAGCCCAACATCAAGGCTTTTGTTACAACCGAAGCGGTCATTTGCATGGAGAACCAACAGGGTTTCTCCTCCGCCGGCGTCCCCGGCTGGCAGCACACAGACACACTCG
>NW_008587384.1:0-2262 GCF_000691845.1 Merops nubicus | reverse complement strand
TGGTTAACACTGCATAGCCACGTGCTAGACCCGTACATCGATAGGTTAAATGACACTGTCCACGAGCTGTTGTGTATCCAGGGTGACACCTACTTGCGGTTTCCTGCCAAGCCTTTGTTCTGCAGAAGTTGCTGAGCTGTCAACTTTCTTCTTCCTGCCTGTGGCTCAAGGGCACTGTGTCCTTGCCGTCTACCTCCAGTCGTTCATCATATCCTTCATAGCCTGGGTTGTGCATATAGGCCTCTAGGATGCCTTTTTGTGGCACAGTTAATATTTTCTCTACAATTCCCCCTTTTTCTTTTTGCACAAGCCAGGCTGCATTTACGGTTCGCTCAAGACTTCTGCGAATGCAATTGATTATACAAGGTAAGACTATCACTACAAATAAAAGCAGTAACCCAATAGTTATTAGCCGTTGCAATATAGCCTGAAGCCATCCACTTATCCCTAAAGAAGCAAGCCAGTCGGATAGTGCATCATTGTTCTTGGTAATGTGATACATATTCTCCTGCATTTGCTGCAACTGTTTATGAATGCCGGTTGAGTGGTCATAAAGGTTAAAACAGCACATGCCTTCAAATTCTTGGCAGCCATGTCCATAAGCTAGTAGTAGGAAATCTATGGCTGCTCTATTCTGCAAAGTGGCATGTCTTATGCTATCCTGATCTTGTAATATTTCTGACAACACTTCAGAGGTTAGATTAAATTGTTTAGTGCTCCAGCATGCTAATCTTTCTAAATTTTTTGCATTGATGGCTGTCATCCCTTGTGGGAAAAATGCTGATAAGCCTATTCCTGCAGTTAAGGAGGGTAGGGATACTTGATCGTTACAGTCCTTTGTGAGGAATGTAGTGGAGTGCCTCCGCCTGGAGGTATGTTGGACAAAGTTGATTAAGTCCCTCATGCTGGGCATAAACATAGTCAACTGACCTAGATAACATGGTCCTCCTACTGGCTGCCATGGTATAGTGTTCCAGGCCCTATCTCCACATATTAAAAATATACCAGGTGGCAAGTCTACTCCTCCCATATAGTCGGCAATTGGCATTATAGCTGCTCCAATGTTAGTTCCCCAATAATGTCTACCTGTAATGTTTTGCCATCCCCTATAATCAAATTGGGGGGTCCCTACCTTCCGAAAGGCTTCATTTCCGAATTCAATCATGCCTGAACCATTGTAATCTTGGACGAACAAAATTGCAATTCTCCAAGTGGGAGATATCTTCTATTTTTACTGGGCTCAGAGTTGCCATTAAGTCTAACTCTTGTGGGGGAATTCTACTTGATCTGTTCAGTGCTCGTATTATATTTCTCTGCCATGATCCTCCTATCACTGCAGGCCAGGTATGCCTCCTGTTTCCACTATAGGTACAGTAGCACCCATCATCATGTTTACAAGAGTTTGGGTTAGGGTTCAAAACATTTTCATTATACCACCCGCTAAAGAGAGCAAGACTCTCATTGTCGGGTGATAGTGGGAGACCAATTAAACAGGTTCGGAAAGGATCACCTGGCGTATTTAAGCTAAGGCAGAAGTCATTAATTCCTGATGCATTTGCCCAAGTAACCCATACATTCGCTCATCTAGGGAGATTCAAGGGGTAATCCTTTCTTTTGGCACATTCTCCTTTCAGCCCTAGTAGAACTAAAGTCACAGCTAGGAACGCCACTTTCTCTGCTTCTGCTGACGCCCTTCCATACCCATTGTCACTTGAATCGTTTCCAACATCCTACAGGTACTATCCAACTACGGGGCACTGATATTTGATGCCCGCACTCACTTCCCACTATCCGACTGTTGTCTATTAGGTATTGCAAAGCAACTTGTTTGATTATAGGGTAAATGTATAGGGCAGTGATACGCACACCTATGTCCTCCACTAATCTACATGTGTTTCTATAGTTTTGCTCTCTGACCCAAAGTAGCACAAAGCATGGGTCGGGTGCCTCAGCAACTCTGTTCAAATTCCCTCCAACAAATTCCTCCATCCAATCCTGAGGCGACCACCTTCTAACCGCTGTACGACAGTGTTCACAGAGCCAATGACACTCTTTGTCAGGCCAGCGCACTACCCTCCAGTATGTCTGATCACACCCACAACACCATACTTTTATCCAAGGTCTACATTGACCAAAATGTGTCTCACAAGTTAAGCACAGTTGTACCCGTTGTTCTTGCGTAAACATGCGTTGCGATATGAAGTCCTGAAACACACCCAAGTTCGAAACACAACATAAGGCTTCACGGGCGTTGACAGGTAG